>NC_134886.1:34169429-34199429 GCF_041734735.1 Babylonia areolata
ATCGATAACTGCTTGGTACTTCCTGGGCATGAAGCTGATCAGATGCCGGATACCCCCGAAAACAGAGTATGGCTGCGTACATGACGTGGTAAAAACGGTCATACACGTAAAAGCCCACTCGTGTGCTTACGAGTGAACGTGGGAATTGCAGCTCACGAACGCAGAAGAAGATGTCGATGTCGTGCTGTGATAGGGTCTGCCAGCCGCTGCTCCTGCAATGCCACTGAGGAACAGCTCACTGTGGCTGGTGCTTCCTCTAGATTCCGCACGCGCCTATCCAGCTCATCCCAGAGGTGTTCAGTGGGATTCATGTCAGGCGACATGGATGGCCTGGGCAGCACGTTGACATGGTGGTTGTAGAGGATACTGGTTGGTGAGTCTAGCAGCATGGTGGCGGGCTTTGTCCTGCTGGAACAAGACGTTGAGGTCGTTCAGAAGTGGAAGGACGTGTGTGTGTAGGATTTCATCCACATATCGCTGTGCAGTTAGGCACCCTATGACCTGCACCAGGGGTCTCCTTCCAGCAGAACTGATGGCATCCCTCACCGTCACACCTGCCCACCATGGCCAGACGCCTCGTCGACACAGGTGGATACGTTCCGTTTATTTTCTCGGCGGTACACCCTCCCCCGTCCAACATGGCGCCGAAGCAGGAAGAAGGACTGGTCGCTGAACCACACGTGTCTCCAGTCACACCTGACAGTCCAGTGACGGTGCTGGTTGGCCCACTGCATACGGTTCTGCCGATGGCGGAGTGTGAGGATGGCTCTTCTGTGTGGTTTTCACGCCCTCAAACCAGCCTCACGCAGGCAGTTTCTCACTATCTGCTCCGAAACTCGGCGCGGTCCAGGAAAAATCCTGTACTGTAGCTGAGGCTTGCAGGAAGCGATTCCGTCCAGAGGTGACAAAGCCGGACGAGCCAGTCCTGAGCTGCTGTGGTTGCCCTTGGTCTGCCTGATCGCGGGCAGTCGGAATCAACTCCTGTGGCTTGAAACTGATCTTGCCCACAGCCTGCTGATGGTGCTTCGGTAAACTTGGAAATGTCGGGCAACCTCGCTTTTGACTCTGGCCCGCCTGTAGACGCCCTAAAGCTGCGTGCCGGTCTACTGCTCGTAAAGGGGCCATCTTTCTGTCAAATTCTACTCTGCCTTCTCCCGGTAAAACCAACACCGTTTTACTGGATTTTCAAGGACATGGTTCTTGGTTCGACTGTTACCGAATTCTAATCCAAATCCACTCAAGCAAGACAAGTGGACAACCAAAAATTGCAGTTTTGACGTTTTAGCCACTCCCTGTGCGTGCGTCACATGCATAGCGAAACCTTCTGTACAGATGTAAGCCGGTCAGTGACCAGGCTAACATCAGTTTGTTACAGACGAAAATCTGTGACCGCAAGATAATCACAAAATTATTTTAAAACAAGAAACTAAGTGTTTCTTTTATAACAGCATATAACAATATCCCAACAGTGTTTTACTTTCTATTGTTGTTATTGTTAATGGCCCTAATCATTTTTAGTTTTCGTGATCAGTGTTGATTTCTGGCGACTGATTGGTCATGGTATTCATCGCCGAATTTCGTAAAGTGCGTCAGTTGTCCCTGCATCAGCATATTGAATTACATAAATGTCATTATGTATTACCACTGTAAGAAAAGCCATCCCCTCAGTCCCTCATTTTCATCTCCTCAAGTTCCATCTCTGTGACCTGAGTGCCGCAGCAAACTCAATGCCACATCCCCACCCTCCCTGCCCTCTTCCCCGCACAACGTGGAACGGTATTATTCTGCGGACTGAAGGCGCTGTTTTGTTCTGCTGCAGATGAACATGTGGGGGAGGGGGGTGGGGGTGTAACATCACACACACACACACACACACACACACACACACACACACACACACACACTCGTACTGGCTCTACTCACACTCGCACACATACACACACACACACACTCGTACTGGCTCTACTCACACTCGCATGCACTGACGAACTTACACACACACACACACACACACGCGCGCGCGCGCGCGCGTGCGCATACATCAGTCTATCAATACACACTGACGCATATGTTGACACACAGAGACATACAGACAGACACACATACACAGACACACACACACTGACACACACGAACACACGATCACTTATCTATTTATAAACACATAGTGTCAGTTTATCTTCGCTGTTTAATGATGCCACGCAGCTGGTGAAAAAAAACAACAACAAAAAACAACATCTTCATCCTGTAAGGCCAATGTGTTTATGAGTCGACTGGCCTAAATATCTATATTTATTATCAAATGCATCACTTCAGCAGCTGCTCACCAACAAATATAGCACCCGGTTTGGAGATGAAACGCATAATAACCAGTTCTCAGTCAGTTACTCATTTGGCTTTGCAGTCAGACGGCTTCTCGATGACGGAAAGCAAGGTAAGAAGCTTGCTTGCTTCCTCTGTAAAGTAGTTATTGATCATGATTGATGAATGGTTGGCTGTAACAATTAAGAGACAAAGGATACTTTGCTTGGTTTTGGATCAGACAGATTAAGTTCAGGAGTCACAAATTAGTCAGTCGCAGCTGATTCCAGAACCCGACTTAATTATTTAGTTAGGTAATTAATTATGCTTTTTTTGACTCACTTGTGTAAACAAAGTGAGTAAATTGTTTCAACCCGGTGTTCGGTTGTCTGTGTGTGTGTGTGTGTGTGGTAAACTTTTAACACTGCCATTTTCTCTGCAAATACTTTGTCAGTTGACACCAAATTAGGCATAAAAATAGGAAAAATTCAGTTCTTTCCAGTCATCTTGTTTAAAACAATATTGCACTTCTGGGATGGGCACAAAAAAAAAAAAAAAAAAAAGATGCCAAATTATATGCAAGCTGCATCTACTGTTATATTTATATATTTTTCATTCTCTGAGCTTGGCACTTTGATATGATATTCTGACACAACAACGAGAGCAGTCATTTTTATTGGGTTTTTTTTGTTCAAACAGGAACTTCTTTTGCTAAGCATTGAAGTTATATTTATTTTGAAAACGTTTTGGTGCAGATAGTAAAAAAAGGAAATTAATCTGTAATTAATGCTAAGGGACTTAATTTGCTTTAAACTGATCTTTCTCATCTTAAACATTTCATTTTGAAATTATACTCAATACATAAAAAGCTTGTGTGTTTTACTCTCAGTGTATGTTCATTCGCCCAAGTGGTCTTTTTCGGAAAATACTCAAATCAATACCACAAGTGGACTTTATAGATCTATTGGCTGAGCCCTGAAGGTCACGGGCAAAAATCAATTGCGTACACATATTTATACATATTCAAAGCGCGTGCTCATATTCTACGCGAACGCGAACGACGCCATTTTGTTTCAAGTTGTTGACCTGCCCGTTCAATCCTATATTCAATCGACAATACACGATAACATGTGATGGAAAACTGGAGAAGGAGACCGTTAAATATTTATTCAGAGAAAGATTAGTGAACACCTCATCACTTACTGGATTATGCCCCAAACTGCCATACAGATATCCATAGAATCAGTCAGAATTCACAGTTAAAAATAATAAAGCATGAGAGTTAATACCCTTGAATTGATGAAACGCAAAAATTTCCAGTCTTGACTTTTCTCAAAATGAAGTCCTTTTCATTTCATACAATGTTTAGAAGTACTTATACTTGGCTCTACATGTTATTAGTTTAACTAAATTTTCATATCAACGTTAAAACTATAAAACTAGAATGAACATAAAAGAGAAATTGAATCGACCGTGTCAACCGGGTGTAACTAAACTTGTACATCTATCTAGATCCAGAGAAAACAGCTAAATGTTGCAGTGTGATTGCGGCGATAGCCACGTCGCCTTTACCGCGGACTTAAAAAGAATTTTTAATTGTCCTTAAAGATTTTTTGAATGCCCAAGATACACCAGAATAATATGATTTGAACAGCGTTCTCACTACGAATACCGCAATAGCTTTATCGCCCTTTAAAAAAAGCATGTTTAAATATTATATTTTTGAACGTCAGTCAAGGAGCCACGATAGTGTAATGGATAAGACAATTCCTTCTCACCCGAACACGCGGGGTACGAATCTGCCGTTAGGATTTTTTTTCTTCTTTTTTTCTTTTTCTTTCAACCCGAAGCTTCATTATAACAAATACAGAACACATTTTAACGATTAGATTTTTTTTTTTTTTAAGTGTATCACAAGTGAGTCTTGAAGGCCTTGCCTCTCTTGTTATAGTATGTAAGATTTTGTGTGTTTGATGGTTTGTTTATAACTGATTTTGGCAAAGAATACGAGAAGTATAATTACCTTGTTTTTACTGTGAGTGTCGAAGTTTACTTCCCCTTTTCATGGAGCAAACCGCTTGACTATAAACACGGCCATAATTTGTGTTATGGGCAAACACTGAGCTTTAGTGTGTTGACTCGAATGCCATTTTGGCCTCCGAATTATGCACAGCCGCTGCTCTTTCGACTCGGAGCTTGTCTGCACCAGTAATTCCACGTGGTAGTTTCGTACAGGCCTACATTTCGAAAGGAAAATAAAAGAGCTTTAGTCTAAGAAAATTAAGAAAATACCTGCAAGAAAAGTTTGTTTGTTTGTTTTTTTCCTTATGTATTCAGGGTTTTTCACACTATTACTCGAATGTCAGCTAAGAACAGGAAAATTAAATAAAGAAAAAAATAAACACGAGGAGATGCCGCGCGAACGGCACACCATATTTTGAGTCTGAAACTCTCAGCTGGGTCATGTCATTAACACCTTGTCAAGAATGCTTCCCTGGCACTTTCGTCCGCGCTGCGGAACCTGCTTAATTACTACTGTATCTTATGCTTCTCTGATGAACGTACTGAATATTCTACACAAAACACATTCCTTCAAAACACACACACACACACACACACACACACACATACGCACACACGCAGTGACATACACCACACATGATACACAGATCGACACACAAACACACATTTTATCACTGCTCACATACATATACATACGCGTGTACACATACATGCACACACACCACCACCCACACACTTATACGGGTGTACACACACACACACACACACACACACACACACACACACACACACACAGAGGCTTGCATTGGAAAGAATTCACGCTTGCACACACACTCGTATACACACGCACGCTCGCGTACCCACCCCCACACACATACACACATAGCCTACACACCCACGCACACGCGCACGCAAAAAACATTCCTTCAAGTACTTTCTTTCCCCAATAGCTCCAGCTCTGCAAGAAGTGTTGCTAATGGACAGTTGAGAATACCACTTTCATATTTTTCTTTGCAATAAGATACAGAGTTGCATTGTTGTTTTCATAACAAAAACAATGTGATTTGTCTTTAATTTGAATAAAACTGTAGTTAACTGTTTTGTTGAGCCCGCATAGTATTTTCAGACTTCGGTCTGTACAGAAAATTATTTTTCAGGCTTCGGTCTCAGCAGGAAAAGATTTCAGGTTAATTTCAGGCTTCGGTTTGGGCAGAAAAAAAAAATTTCTGGCTTGCGTAGGTCTCTGTGCTTGCACCCATGCATATTACACTTTGTCTCATCATATTTCTCTGTGTGAAATTCGGGCTGGACACCCCAGTTAGAGCGTTTCGCCACAGTGTAGTGCCACCGTTTTTCTGCTCGCAAGTGTATTTGCGTTCATATCAAAGTGGAGTTTTCTACAGAATTTTGCCAGTAAGAAACCTTCGTTGTCGTGGCTTTTTTAACGAGCGCTAAGTGCATACTACACACGGGAACTCATGCGAACTGGTGAATGGCGACCAGACTGCTACTGAAGGTGAAGTGGAGGGGGGTGGGTTAATTTCGAGAGTGGGATTCGATCTCATGAGCCCAGATTCTCTGGTTTCCTAGGCGGACGTGATACCACAAGGCTACGACTCCTTTATGTGTGTGTGTGTGTGTGTGTGTGTGTGTGTGTGTGTGTGTGTGTGTGTGTGTGTGTGTGTGTGTGTGTGTGTGTGTGTGTGTGTGTGTGTGTGTGTGTGTGTGTGTGTGTGTGTGTGTGTGTGTGCCGTGGAAGTTGCGATACGTAGGCTAGATATAAGTGTGTGGAGGAGGGGATGGGGGGCAGGGGGGTGCAGGGTAATGTGTGTGTGTGTGTGTGTGTGTGTGTGTGTGTGTGTGTGTGTGTGTGTGTGTGTGTGTGTGTGTGTGTGTTGGGGCTCATATGTGTATTTGATTGTGCTTTCATATCTGTGAAACGGCATGTTTGTTGCATATCTGTTATGCATGTGTGTGTGTGTGTGTGTGTGTGTGTGTGTGTGTGTGTGTGTGTGTGTGTAAATGTGTGTCTGCATATTTTACATTTATTTGCTTATTTATCATCATTATTGCCTTTTTTTCCCCTTTTTTGTTGTTATTGTTGGATGTGTGTGTGTGTGTGTGTGTGTGTGTGTGTGTGTGTGTGTGTGTGTGTGTGTGTTTTGTGCACTTAGAGTTGATGTCATCAAGATTTTGCGCCTTATAAATATAAATATAGTTTATGTATTTATCTTTTTTTTTCTTTCTTTCTTTTTTCTCAAAGCCTGATTAAGCACGTTGGGTTATGCTGCTTGTCAGGCATCTGCTTGGCAGATGTGGTGTAGTGAATGTGGATTTGACCGAACGCAGTAACGCCTCCTTGAGCTACTGATACTGATATTATTATTATTATTATTATTATTATTATTATTATTATTATCTTGTTGTTGTTGTTGTTGTTGTTGTTAATGTCATTATTATTATTAGTGTTCAGTGTATTGTTAATTTACGTTATACATAATGTGTTGAACACTTTTACATCCCCCCCCGCCCCCCCCCGCACACACACACAGAAACACAAAGACACGCACTCACGCACATTCAGAGACTTACTTGTGTTCTGTTTTTGTTTTTTTCTGAGATTCTAAAAACTCTTTTTCCATACAAACACAAATGAACATACATGTACATACGCACTCACACACACACACACCACACCACACCACATTTGCGCGTATATATACACACACCACACCACACCACACCACACGAACACACACATACCACCACATTTGGGCGCACACACATAAAGAAACACAGGCATGCATGCACACACACACACAAACGCATGCACATACACAAACACATTTACATGGACACACACATGTGCGGGTTTTCAAGCATACATTCCTCAAGCACCCTTCCCTCTTTACCGCCTGCCCCCCACACCTCTACCCTCCTCATGTTTTTTTTTATTTTTTGACTCACTGTAAACAAAGTGAGTCTATATTATAACCCGGTGTTCGGTTGTCTGTGTATGTGTGTGTGTGTGTGTGTGTGTGTGTCTGTGGTTAACTTTAACATTGCCATTTTTTCTGGAAATCTTTGGTCTGCCAATACCTAGTTTTGCTTATAAGAATAATAATAATAATAATGGTATTTATATAGCGCTGAATCTTGTGCAGAGAAATCAAAGCGCTTTCGCACCAGTCATTCACACGCATGCATAACTCTAAAACTGTAGAAACTAAAGACTAGGAAGGGCAGGCAAGGGAGGCTATTTTGGGAAGAGGTGGGTTTTAAGGCCAGACTTGAAAGAGCTGAGTGTGGAGACTTGACGAAGCGAAAGAGGAAGTTCATTCCAATCGCAAGGTCCAGAGACAAAGAAAGAACGGCGGCCAACAGTAGAGTGTTTGAATCTGGGTATGCGTAAACAGAGTGGATCCGAAGCTGATCATAGTGAGCGAGATGGAGTGTAGAGGTGAAGGCAGCCACAGAGATAGGAAGGGGCAGTTTTGTGAATGCATCTATAACATAGAGTGCTGATCTTGTACTTTATTCGGTGTGAGACAGGGAGCCAGTGGAGATGTTGCAAAAGAGGAGTGATGTGCTCAGATCTTTTCTTTCTGAGGACGAGTCGGGCAGCAGAGTTTTGTATGCGCTGAAGGGACTGAATGGGTGAAGCAGGCAAACCAGACAATAAAGAGTTACAGTAGTCAAGGCGAGAGAGAATGAGAGAAACGACAAGTCTACATGTTGCGTCAGTGGACAGATATTTCCGGACGGCGCTGATGCGCCGCAGTTGACAGTAGCAGGACTGACATGTCTGACTGATAAATTTTTGCATGGACAGTGTATTGTCAAGGACAACACCGAGGTTCCTGACTGACGTGGAAAGAGGGATGGATGTACTGCCAAGTTTGATTGTGTCAATTGTGATGGAAGACAGTTTTTGTTTAGTTCCTATGATAATTGCTTCAGTTTTGTCCGCGTTCAACTGTAACTTATTTCGAGTCATCCAGTTTTGAATGTCCAGGAAGCAGTTGGATGTTTCTTGCAAGAGCGACAACAATTTTTCAGGGGTATCACTCTTCTGGAGTTGAGTGTCATCAGCATAAGAATGATGACTGATATTATGGCGGTTGATAATTTCAGCGAGAGGAGCAGTGTACAGTGTGAAGAGCACTGAGCCTAAAACAGATCCCTGTGGGAGTCCATGTTCGATTTTAACAGGTTCAGATTGGAAATGATCAACAATGACAGACTGGAAACGATCAGTGAGATAAGATTTGAACCAATTTAGAACAGTGCCGTTGATACCAAATGTAAATGAAGACGGGAAAGAAGGATTGAATGGTCTATCGTGTCAAAGGCGGCTGACAAGTCGAGAAGAGTAAGAAGGGAAATTTTTCCTGAGTCGGACGCTATCAGTAGATTGTTCAGAATGTGGAGGAGAGTGGTTTCGGTGCTATGGTACGATTAAACCTTCTTCGTCCTACCACTTTGCATGAAAAGTTGGTCACTGTAGGGATCGTTTATCATGCTACAGCTGCTTTTGTTTTAAAATATCTGAGCAACAAAGTAACAGAAAATACAGGAACAGGTTAACAGTTGGATAGATGTATATATTACTGACCCCCACCCCCACACCCCCACACCCCCCAAAAAAACCCCAAAACAAACAAAAACAAAACAAAACAAAATCGGCTTCTGTGTAGTGTTTTGGGGTTTGTTAATGTGAAATGGGAAAATTTGACACTTTGATATTCTGCATAAAGGTCGTAAAAACAATGACATGCCGATCGACGTGGGCTGCTTTAGGTGGAATAGTTCTCCACTTCCGGAGAACATTTCCAGTTCGACAAACGCTCGTTTCAGACAAGGAGCAAAAATATGGCTTGAATCATTTTCAGTTTCGTTCTTTTCTTTTTATTATCTTATTTTTAACCAGCAGCAACAAGTCATTGTTGGTTTTCTGAAGGTCCTAGTTCTCCTGTCTCAGTTCCTTCACCTCCTCCTTCAGTCCTCTCAACTCACCTTGAAGAGCCACGTTGTCCTCATGTAGATCACGGATCTCTTTCCTGACACCCTCCAGTTTGCTGTCCATAGTGTCCAGTTTCGTGTCCACACAGTCATTTCTCTGGTACTGATAGCGGCCATGGTGTTGCTGAGTGCCGGTTCCGGTCGTGAAGTGGATGAAGAAGTACGAGTGTCGGCACATTTCTCCAGACTGACCTTGTGGGAAGAAGTACTGGCACTGGATAGCCGCGTCTGCCTCATGGAGTCCTTGATGGGCTGAAGTGTTGGGTTCTGGGTTGTTCCAAATGTCTTCACACTGAAGTAACAGACTGTCCCAAAACAGGTAGGAGAGCAGCCAAATGTGACACCGTCCACTCTACGACTGAGCTTGAAAATGGCGATTCACGATGCCAGCGTCCTTTTCGACTTAACACAACATAAACCAATGACTGCAGCTGCAAGCATGTCGTTTAACTGAAGTCCCTGCCAAATATCGAAGGACAAGACAGCTTCTGTCTTCTGTATTATGCAGTTAATTGCCAGATGTCACTCACTGTGTCTTAACTTAGACACAGCAGCTCATTCACCCGAAGAGAGAGAGAGAGAGAGAGAGAGAGAGAGAGTCTTTATATTTGCGTGCATGTATATATGTATGTATCAGGAGGAAGTTGGTAGAATGGTCCAGACGCTTACCAAATACCAATACAGTGTCCACAAATGTCTGCCAGCTGACAAGAGGCTCTGGCAGACTGCAGATTTGCTGGATAGGGAGGATCTGCTTTGTGCAGAGCTCGGTAGAGAAGAGTCGTTTGTTTACTAACAGGGAGCGAGAGCCCCGGTCTGATACTTCGTCCACTGCGGCCTCAACTGTGGCACTTGGACATTGCTTCTTGGAGATGAAGTGTTGGCAGGAGGTTACGTCGCCACCTCCACTGGGGTTTGTTATTCGCTGTTGGAGAGAATCGATGGTGAAGCGTTTGCGATAACACCCTGCTCTAAGGTCGGTGAATCATCATTTCCGATGGACTCAGGCAGTCTGGTCTGGTTTGTTGTCTGTTCTTGGGAGTGGGTACAGTCACTTCATTCTGTTTTTGACAGGTTAAGGTGTTTTCACTTTCTCATTTTGGTCTTGTTCAAGTTTGGCGTCGGTAACGGAACCAATATTTTAATGAAGATGCGGTTACTTCTCTGAAGAGGACGAAATGCTGGGTGGGCGTGACTTGGGGCTCGGGGGCGGAGGAGTGGAGGTGGGAGTTAACTCAGTTTACCCTCTGTGGACTGTTTGAAGACGGAAGAAGTGAAAGATGATGGGGGACATGAGTGATAGTGGTGTTCTGAGTGCCTACAATTTTCAATTGCCCTGCCGGCTGTTTGTGAATCACCGGGTTGTTTATTCTGCTGAAACTCGTCATTATTTGTAGTTTATGTTTGACTGATCTGACCTTGAGAAAGGAACTCCAGAAATTTTATTGAAGGTGCTTGCATCCAATGGTGACGGCTAAATAGAGTGATATGCTGATGCTGTGGCTGCAGCATAGCGTACTGGCCCCCAGTTTGGTTTCCGTTTGAATACCCACATATTTTGATGGGTTTCCGTATAGTATTGCAGAAATCCCTGCTGTTCGTCGCCTTACTGTTAGTAATCATAACTGTCAGAGTAACTATAAATATAATGAATATGTCTGTGATATGTATTAGGCTCGTTTGTGTTTTCGTTTTGAGAGTCTATAGAGGACCTATGGTTGAAGTGATGCAATTTCCTCTTTTCTACATGTAGGCTGCAGTTTTTGTAGTACGCAGTCTTGCCGTTTCCTTGTTGCTAGTAAGCCATTTGTTCTCTTGGTTTCGCAGTTAGGTCAGCTAAAAACATCACTACCCTCAGTTCGTGACAGAGATTCTAATCACTTACGATGGAAATGTTGTTCTGATCACGACGAAAGATGACGATCAGAGGGCATGTCTGGTTTCTGGCAGAGGAATGGGCAGAGCCGAGGCGGTAGGTGTGGTCGATGTCGTCGTTGTTTGGGTTATCCTGCTTTATCTCTGGTCACAACATCTTCGAAACGGCTGAGAGATAGACTGACTCTGTGGAAACAATCGTCCAGTTGCTCGCCGTGCATAAAAGTATGTTGCTGTAGAAAGTGGAGGAGATGGACGAAGTTTTGTTCGAAAAAGTTTCCGTTTGTCTTGGGTCTTTGTTCGAAGAAAAGACCGGCCCGGTATTTGTCCGAACATGAATACCCTGGGTCAGCAAGAATATAGTCAGACAGAAAGCAGAGAGCAACGTGCACACAGCCCAGGGTTGGGTTGCATGAACAATCACAGTAGCGCTAAGTTTGCTTAGCTTTCAGAATGCTCCCAAGTCAATGTTGATTCCATAGACAAAGGACACTCCATAACGCTAAGCAAACATAGCACTGCTAAGATCGTTTCATGGAAACCCGAGCCCCGGAGAACAGCTCACCTCAAATCTTGTACTGGTAATTCGTGTGCCGTGTTTTCATAGCGGCCTTTGCCTTCATTTTTCTCAACACATACAACACAGAACGGGATGAAAATTAACAATTCTACAAACATGCTCTTCACCCGATATTTGCATCATTGTGTTTTCAACTGAAATTGCTGTCATGTTACGTTATCAAGACATACGAAAGTGGAAAAGCCGAGAGAAAGAGAGAGAGAGAGGGGGGCAGGGGGGAGGGGGGGGGAGGGTACATAAATTTGAATAGAGATACCCAGAAAAAGAGGCAAAGATCAGGAACACAGCGAGAACGACAGAAACACAAATACTTGCAAATCGGAAAAAAAACGAAGAAAGAAAATCAGTACCATACATCTTATTAATAACCATTATCATTATCATTATTATCATTAGTAGTAGTAGTAGTATCAATATTATCTTATTATCCCTATTCTTCGTCTTCTTCTAAAATGCACCAGCATAATAAAACAACGATAAATCAACACATCCACCTTGAAAAGAAAAGGGAAGTAACCGTTCCTACCTGCGTTGAAGCGCATTCACACAGGCGACAAAAGAAGGGGTTGGGGTGGGGTGTGGGGGTTTTCGAAACGAAGACTGCCCTCTCCGCCCTCACAAATGTCAAGGCGCACACACACACACACACCCAACGACAGGTGTTATGTTTTGCAGGTTGTTTTGTGTCACCTGCCATTCGCCAACCCGTCTTTTTTGCCACACACACGAACACACACACTGCTCTCGCGCTTGAGTGGAAAAAAAATCACCCAAGCAACTGAATTGGCTGACGCGAGGGCGGCGGCGGTGGTGGTGGTGGTGGTGGTGTAAAGGTCGGCGTTCTGTTCCTGACACTTCTCTTGGAGCTGCCTGGTAGCAAACACCATGTCGATAGTCCCGCGCTCTTTCCGGAAGCCACAATGGCTCTCTGGTAGACCTTGCTCAAGGTGCGCTATGAGACGGTTGAGTAGCACTCTGGCCAGAGTCTTGCCTGCGACGGACAGCAGGGATATTCCACGATGGTTGTCGCAGGCCTGACGATTTCCTTTTCGCTTGTACAGGTGTATGATGGAAGCGTCTTTGAAGTCCTGTGGAACTGCCTCATGCTGCCAGATGAGCTGGAACAGCTGATGAAGCTTCTCAGTCAGCGCCATACCACCTTTGTAGACCTCAGCTGGAATGGAGTCTGAGCCAGGGGCTTTGCCATTGGATAGCAGACGGATAGCTTTCTGGGTCTCCTCCAAAGTTGGAATGGCATCCAACGACTCACTGACTGGCACCTGGGGGAGTCGGTCGATGGCTTCATCATTGATGGTGGAGGGGCGGTTCAGTACGCTGTCAAAGTTTTCAGCCCATCTCTCAAGGATCCCGTCCTTGTCAGTGATCAGGGTAGAACCATCAGCACTGAGGAGTGGAGCAGATCCGGAGGTAGTGGGACCGTAGACTTCTTTCAGGCTGTTATAGAAGTTCTTCATGTCGTTCCTGTCTGCAAACCCCTGGATCTCATCAGCTTTGTTGCTCAACCAGGAATCCTGCATCTGCCGCAGCTTCAGCTGGATGGTGCTGCGTGCACTCTTCAGTATGTCTTTCTTTGACTGTGACTTGGGATCTTCAATGTGGGCTCTGTAGGCTTGGCGTTTGTCTTCTAGCAGCTGCTTGATCTCAGTGCAGTTCTCATCAAAGCAGTCTTTGTGCTTCCTGACAGAAGGCCCCAGGCACTCCATGGCAGTGTTGTACACCATCTCATGCAGTGCGCCCAATGCTGCCTCCACATTCTGGTTGTCCAGCATGGTGGACTCAAGGCGTTCCTCCAGGATATCAGCAAAGCTCTGCTTGATGTTGCCTAGCTCTAGCTTGTTGACATTCAGGCGTTTGATTGCTTTCATGCCCTGAGGCCGTCTCTTGGGCTGGATGCGGAGGTTGAGCTTGGAGACGATAAGGCGGTGGTCTGTCCAGCACTCGGCGCCGCATATGGCCCTCGTGACTCGTACGTCCTGCCTGTCCCTCTTCCTGAAGATGACAAAGTCGATGAGATGCCAATGCCCAGAGCGAGGATGCATCCATGACGTCCTGTTACGGGTAGGGAGGCAGAAAATGGTTTGTGATAAGAAGGTCGTGCTCGGCACATGTCTGGAGAAGTAGTTGGCCATTGCTGTTACAGTTACCAACTCCATGCTTCCCAATCACGCCTTCCCAGGAGGTGCTTTCAAAACCAGCTCTCGCGTTAAAGTCACCAAGAATGATGAGCTTGTCTGCGTTGGGAACAGTGGTGATGACAGCGTTCAGGTTCTCGTAGAACTTGTCCTTGATCTCATCCGGGTTGGTCATGGTGGGCGCGTAGGCGCTGACAATGGTGGTGAACTTCTTCCCGTTGCATATAGGGAGTTTCATCGTCATCAGGCGATCGTTCAGTCCTTTCGGGGGGCCAGCCAGCTTGCCAACGAGGGTTGTCTTCACTGCAAAGCCAACCCCAGCCTCACGTCTCTCTTCAGGTCCGCGACCACTCCAAAAGAAGGTGTAGCCTGCGCCTCGCTCACAGAGTTCGCCTTCTTCTGCCAGTCTGGTCTCACTTAAGGCAGCGATGTCGATTCTGTACCTGGCTAATTCACTCGCAATGAGTGCTGTGCGTCTCTGTGGTCTGGCCGAGTCGCCTCTGTCCAAAAGCGTACGCACGTTCCATGTGGCAATGGTCAATGGGGTGCTCCTTGTTTTCTTCTTTCTTTCCTTTGTGTGTCGACCGCTTGAGTAGGGTCCCCGTCAGCCGCGGTATGCTGACTTGGGTGGTGTGGAGCAGGCAATGTTTAGGGCACCTTTTCTAGCCCCTTTTCATGCCATGGAGGTGAGCAGTGCTGTTCTGAAGAGGGCTGCTCAGTCGCTCAGGGCGCTGCCGATCTCCACCGCTGCTCCAGTCGGTGAAAAACGACTCTATGGCCTGAGCCGCCTGCGTGCAGGTCCGCGGCTACGACTGCCAGTGTACCCACACCTGTCGCTTCGTCGCTCGCCTGTCGCCACAGGGTTTGGGGAAAATGATGGTATGGGATGAAGGGTGACTGATGACTTGCGCGATGACTTTGTTTATAGTGAGGAGGAGTTGCGCACCGTCGACCTCACTCTCTTGTCCGAGACCGTCTGTATCCAGTGGCAAGACGAGGTCAAGACGACTGGAGATGGAAACGGATGCAGTGGATGACCAGGATGTCCTATGTGCCTCATCCTGCCCTCAGCACTCCACAGTGCTCTGCTGCAACCGCCTTCCTCTCCGTTGAACCATGAGGTTTCTTCCGCAGAGTCCGCCGGATCCAGTATTCACATGCTTGGGTAGACAAGCCCTAACTCACTGAGGGTTTGAGACCCGTCGGCTACCCTCACCTAGTTTAGCCAACCTGTCAAAGCCGTTGCCCGGGGGTTGGGCGCTGCCGCATGCTAGCAGCTTCTAGGACCCATAGGTGAGAGCAGGGTGCCGGTGGGGACCAACAGAGGACGAACTACTCCCGGAAGAGCGTGACAAGACCCCCCTCTAGAGGTACTACCCCTCCCGTGCAACCCCTAACCCCCACATATGTACTTACACATGCATCTTTGTGTGCACATACACATGCACACGCACAAGCACTCACACACAAAAGGATGCATGTACACCCTCTCCCCCCCACCCCCAATACGCACACACACACAAACACGTGTGCGCGCGCCCGCACACACACACACACACACACACACACACACACACACTCTCTCTCTCTCAAGTGCACACATATGCATGTGTGTATTCTGAAAAAAAAATTGTTAAGAAAGCACAACAGCGCCTGTACTTTCTTCGGCGCCTTAAAAAGTTCGGAATTAAAAAAGTAATCATGATTGATTTCTACCGAGCAGTCATTGAAAGTGTGATAATCTTCGATATTACTGTTTGGTACGGAAACATTTCCAAGGCAGAAGTTGTAGCCCTTAACAGAATCGTAAAAAACTGCCACCAAGATTACCGGGCCTGATCTAAGCGGCTACTCAAAAAAGCAAAATCAATCACATCCAGCTTCTGGGATTTTCGAAATGCTCCCCTCTGGCCGACGGTACAGAAGTATAATGACGAAAACAAATCGCTTCGCCAATAGCTTTTTCCCCAAAGCATTCAATGCTCTCTCTCTCCCGAACAAATCCAGTGTGATAAATAGAATTGTTCAATCAACAACCATCTACATGAAGATCTAGTCATCAGCCCCATCCACATGTAATATGCGGTTTGTGTTCAAACGTGTGTGTGT
The DNA here is from genome assembly GCF_041734735.1 of Babylonia areolata. Taxonomy (NCBI): domain Eukaryota; kingdom Metazoa; phylum Mollusca; class Gastropoda; order Neogastropoda; family Buccinidae; genus Babylonia; species Babylonia areolata. Next base: position 34,185,492 of record NC_134886.1, read on the forward strand.
GTGTGTGTGTGTGTGTGTGTGTGAGTGCGTGCGTGTGTGTGCGCGCGCGTGTGTGTGCAGTGCGTGCATGTGTGAGTATGCACGTTTTTATATTGATATGCACTAGCATGTATCCTAATTTCTACTGTATCTCTGTTTGTGTATGATTTTCGATTCGTGTCCGTACCTTGTTATGTACTATCCCCCCCCCATCCCCCCGCCCCCCCCCCCACGCCCCCCCCCCCATATATAGACATATTCTATTCTACATCCACACAGTGATATGCATACATACAATCACATACGCACTCTCTCTCCCTCTCTCTCCCCCCTTCTCTCTCTCCCCCTACCCCCACCCCACCAAGACACACACACACACACACACACACACACACACACACACAGGTATAAGCACTGATATGCAGGCTACGTGCTCAAACACACAGATTCAAACAGATATATGATTGAGGGTGCGCTTCTGTTGTTGTTGCTGCAAGTATTGTGCCACTCCTTTACCATTGAGCGGTTTCATGCACCTGGGGCACAACGACCTCTTTTTATCACCTGATCCAAATTGTCCAAAATAACAACTGCGTAGTTGCCTCAGACTATTTTTAGCTGCCTGACGTCTGCACACACACACACACACACACACAAAATGGCGCCCTGTGTTTGGAGTTGAAACACACAAAAAACTGTTCTGTTGCTTGCTTGCTTTCGCACTCTGAGGTTTTCTTGTTGGCGGAGGGCAAGGTAAGAAGTTTTACTGGTTCCTTTGTAAAGTAGCCATGGATCATACATGGATTATCTGCCAGTGACAAGAGACAAATATTGCATTGGTCGATTTGGATCAGGCATATTATTATTGTCATTGTATGTTGACACGTCAACAATGGTGATTTACTGCAGTAGGTTATTCACTTAATTGATTAGTTAAGTAGTTAATTACTTAGATTGTTTGGTGGTTATCATGATTCTCCTGTTTCATGGTTCGTTTATTTTGGCAAACGATTATGAGAAGTCGTTTTAGGCGACTGTTGGTATTGTCATTTACTTCCTGTTTACCTGGAGCAAAGATCTGCACTGTAAATATCGCCATTTAATTTAGTTTGGGGTAAACAGCTATATTGTTGATATTGCCGTTGTTGATATGACTGATTTGATATATTCGTGACTGAATTTGAGTTGAATTAGGACAGTTTTTCAGGGCATTTTTACACATGCACAGCAATAAACGAAACGTTTGGTTCGGTGAGATTGAAAAACGTTACAGTGTCTGTCGGGGAATAGTTGAAACACTTATCTGCCTATACATTGTCCGTGAGTATCTTCGGAGATTAGAAAAGAGAGATAAACCACTTGCAGAAATTGCTGAAGCCAGGCAGCCTGCGCCGCGGCACGCATTCATTATTCATGAGCTGCCTTTGCCCCGCCCAAACGAAAGGAAAGCGTCAGTCGAACGCAGTCTCCTGAGTGATTTTATAATTTGGATTACACCTTTTTTCCCTTTTCTGTCTGCTTCATCCCACGCAGATGTCAAACTCAATTTTGTTGTGAATAACATTCCTAAATATTTATATGTATTGGCTACTTTTATTTCCCTATCACCACAGCACCATTTTTCACGAGTCAAAAGATGACTTCCATTGCGGAAAACTATAATATTGGTCTTAACGAGATTCACTCACTGTTTGTTGTAGTCTGTCTGTTTCTTGCTTAAGGGCATTTAATTGATTTTGTAACCCTATGGGTGTGTCAGACAAGAGAACAACATCATCAGCAAATAGCATTAAGAGCAAATCTGTTGCGCCAGGTATCATTTGTATTCCATGTCTCCCCTTCTTTGATAACTCCACTGCCAATTCACCAATGAAAAAGGAAAACAGCTGTGTGCTTGGCATACAACCTTGTTTAACCCCTCTTGGACACTGAAAAAAGTCTGAATAAATACCTTTGTCACGAACACATACAAGTACAGAATCGTAGATGCTTTTAACAGCCATGTAAAACTCCCGAGAGAGAGAGACAGAGACTTAGAGAGAGAGATAGAGCACAATACAACGGTCTGCTCGGGCAACATGAAGCGTTCGTATATATATGAATTATATATATGATTAGGTACATATAGATAGATTTAGATTTACATACTGATAGATCTATATGAAATTATGTATGTATGTATTCATGTATGTATGTATAGACAGATGTTAGAAGAGAGACAGAGCTGAATATGTGTTTTATGTTTTGATTTTTTTTTTTTTTTTTTTTTTTTTTGTTGTTGAAGAAATGGTGATGTAAACCAGAAAGTGTGAAGAAAAAGTAGCGTTACGAAAACGCAGTTCAATAATTTATAACTGTCTCTCTCATGTGCAACATTGCACTGGGGGAGGGGGGGGGGGAAGTTGGTGGTGGGGGGAGCTGCTTTATTTTCTTTTTATTATTTTCTTTTTATATTATCTACATTCAAGCAGATGCAAACGTGCTAAAAACCAAAGCAAAAATGAATCGGTTTTCATTGTATACAGCGAATCTTACTACACGTGGGAAATTCCAGGCGTAACTTAACTTTCGCTTTACTGCAGCTGAACCGTCGAACCGACCAGTTTCCTTCAGGTGGGGAAGGAGAGGGTGATTTACCCCCACCCTTCCGCACTGCGTGTGTGCCCCAAAACGGCTTCAGCACTGTTATAGACAGTAAGAAGGGGCCTGCCGCGAGTGGTTTATCTCTCTTTTCTAATCTCCGGTATCTTGGATCGAATCCCAGTCTCGCTTCTCCCAAACGTGACTGGAAAGTGGAACTAAGCAATCTAGTCATTCGGATGATATAATAAATTGAATGCATCACGCACTTAGCGCACTGAATAAGAACTCATGGCGACATAAGTATTGTCCTCTTGCAAAATTATGTAGAAGAAATCCAAATTGATAGGTACACAAATTACATATACCTGGGTTACTCAAGGCCTGACTATGTGCAATAGGTTATGCTGTTGGTTAAGAATCTGCCCAGAGGATGTGGTGAAGTGCATATGGATTTATTTGAACGCAATGATACTTCCTTCAGAAACTGAACCTATTTCTCCTTCTTGAATTGGTACTCATGTTCAGTATTACATGATCCGTTTGAGTTAGCCTAGTGTATTTGGGATATCGACGATTCTTACTAAAAATGTTTTGTAGCTGTTGCTCCTCTCTCTCTCTCTCTCTCTCTCTCTCTCTCTTTTCAAACGTGGGCGAACAAAAACATGAAAGAAGAAAGGAACCATACCTGCATCTCGCACTTCGTGATGAGCAGCATGCCACACCTGTTCACGGTCTATGACTCAGCTCTTCAGGCAGACCTTGCAAGAAAGAGCAAGTTCTACACTGACCTGCACAACCTCTTGCTGAACGCTCCAGCTGATAACAAGGTCTTCATCCTTGGTGAATTTAGTGCCAGAGTAGGCCAAGATTCAGAAGCCTGGAAAGGAGTGCTTGGTATACATGGTCTTGGAAACTGTAACAATGGTCGCCTTCTGTTGGAGTTCTATACACAGCAGCAGCTCACAATCACCAACACCATATTCCAGCAGAAAGACAGTCTGAAGACAACCTGGATGCCAGAGGGATCTTGGAGATATCGTATACACCCGTGTTACGCCAAGTGCAGAGTGCCACACTGACCACTGGCTTGTTCACTGCAAACTCAGTCTCCAATTCAAACCAAAGCCCAAATGAAGAGGTGCCCCAAGGAAGAATCTTTTGGTTGGCAAACTCCAGTCAGCTGAAGTGAAATTGATTTTTAGGCAAATATTCACTCAAGACTCGAGGATTTCAGTTGCCCCATAGTTGCCTTTCCAGAAGTGCTTTGGGAAAACCTTAAAACCGCCATCCTACAGGCCTCTAAAGAAGTTACTGGTTTCTCGTCGAAGAAAAGCAAAGACTAGTTCGATGAAAACATCGAGGAAATCAAGCAATTGTTGGCAAAGAAGAATTCCACCCATCAGGCTCACATTGCTAAGAAGTTCTGTCCAGAAAAGAAAGCAGCCTTCCACCTTGAATGCAGCAACATTTAACGAAAACGTCGAGTAATCCAGAGTTTCAGTTTCAGTAGCTCAAGGAGGCGTCACTGCGTTCGGACAAATCCATATACGCTACACCACATCTGCCAAGCAGATGGCTGAGCAGCAGTGTAACCCAACGCGCTTAATCAGGCCTTGAAAAAGAAGTAAATAAATACCAGATAAATACATAAAAAAAAGAACTACTACTAATAATAATAATATGTATAAGGCGCAAAAACGTGATGAAGTCAACTATAAGCGTACAAAAAAGTAATAATAATGATAATAAAAAAATAAACTAACTAAATAAATAAAATATCGAGTAATCCAGAACGAGTGGTGGATCAACCGCACAGAAATAACCCCACTTTGCACATACACTGGTGACTACAAAGGTTTTTGAGAAGCTCTGAAGGTAGTGTGTGACCCATCACATTGTCAGGATGTGTTTTGTGGATGATTATAAATAGACTATTACAAAGGAAATAAAATAGACATTTTGTAATTGTAATGTGTCAGTAAGGTGAGTGCACTGGTATTGTCATCCACACATATACATGCACAGGCAATGATAACAAAAACACAAGAGTGCAAGTCTCAATTTCTTATTGAAGCATAAGAAAATTCACTCAACTATAATTATTACCATTAAAAATGATTATTGTTATTATTATTACTATTATTATTATTATTATTATCATCATCATCATCAGTGTTTATATAACAGGTGCCGGTCACATAAAAAAAATGTTCCCAACTTATAAAAAAAAAATTACCAAAAAAATCAGCGGACAGGGAAACCAGTCTGTTTTAATCCTGTAAGCGTTAGGGGGGAGATGGTGGGTGCTCGGTGGTTAAACTTTATTTTCCTGACTAATATCACTTATTTGCACTATGCACACCATGCATTTTGGAAAGTAAAATCTTCAAATTAGTATTTATTGCATTCTAAAGCAGGGGTACACAATATATGTAAATGATGGCCGCAAAACCACACGATCATGCGACTCCACAAGACCACTCTTGGTAAAACAGCATTCTGGGGGCAGGGGAAGCAACTCGGCCAGTGTGACTCCCTAAAGGTTCAGATGTTCATACAAACGTACTGAAATAACCACTAGAAGACTCCTGCAGGTCTGTGTATAAAAATAATTTTGGAAAGTTTGATATTGAACTGACAAGATAAAACAACCGGACAATTTTACGTTAATTCGACGAGGATTCGATAGTAGGCCAATGCAAGCCTTAATTGTGAAAGAATGAATGAAGATATTTATATTCTGAACATGTATTCAAATGGAAAAGACCCTATCAAAAAAGAAAACATATAACATATGGTGGTTTCCTTTAAATAAATATGTTTTATGAGGGTTTGAAGTTGAGCTTGTTTTAATTTCATTGACCAGGGCGCGAGAGGGTACCCTTGTGCCAAAGGCAGTAACTCTGAGAGCGTCCCATTTTTGACTCACTTGTGTAAACAAAGTGAGTCTATGTTTTAACCCGGTGTTCGGTTGTCTGTGTGTGTGTGTGTGTGTCCGTGGTAAACTTTAACATTGACATTTTCTCTGCAAATACTTTGTCAGTTGACACCAAATTAGGCATAAAAATAGGAAAAATTCAGTTCTTTCCTGTCATCTTGTTTAAAACAATATTGCACCTCTGGGAGATGGGCACAAAAAAATAAAAAACGAAGCCTAATTATATGCAAACTGCATTTACTGTTATATTTATATTTTTTGTATTCTCTAAACTTGGCACTTTTGATCTGATATTCTGACCCAACAACAAGAGGAGTCATTATCATTTTTTGTTCAAACAGGAACTTCTTTTGCTAAGCATGGAAGTTTTATTTATTTTGCAAACGTTTTGGTGCAGATAGTAAAAAAAGGGAAATTACTCTGTAATTAATGCTAGGGGACTTAATTTGCCACAAGTGAGTCTTGAAGGCCTTGCCTCTCTTGTTTTCCCTTGTAATTACTGATTTCAGCACTGTCTTTTTTAAGGATTTTCATCGCCGTCACAATCTTTTCTTTTTCTTCCCAATTATGATCACTGAAATCAGTGCAAACTGATTTCTGACCACACTTTCACCAATGTCACAAAACAGTTATTGCACCTTGCTATCACTGCCATAAAAAAAATGAAAAATAAAAAAATAAAATAAACAAAAATAAAATAAAATAAGATAAAAAATAATATCCACCATCAATTCTTTCCCCCCTTTCAATTGCTTCCATCACACTTGTCTTCAGGAGAACTGAAAACATATGTCTGGTTAGTGTCTGCAGTTCAGTGAGCATATTTATAGCCCAAATCATCAGTCACTTCACCAGTTAACTACTAGACTGGCCACCTCTTAACCAAAAGTCATGAAGTGGACAGCTCCAAAAACTTGAGTACAAGTAACTGAATATTAAGGATCCTTGTGTGTGCACACATACATGTGTGTGTGTGTGTTAGGTGCACGAGCGCTTGTGTGAATGCTCCTGCATGCAGCATGCATCTGTGTGTGTGTGTGTGTGTGTGTGTGTGTGTGTGTGTGTGCAAGCGCGTGCGTGAATGCGCGCGTGCGTGTGTCCACTTTTATAATGATACAAATACCAAGATCAGCAACCTCATCACTCATTCATCAATCACAAAGATTAAACATTGTCATCACTGCCACTGCCACCTGCATAACACAATCCCCACAAAAAAATAATATAGTTCATGTCCTACTCCTTATCCATGTCAGTATTTTCATTATTGTCACCGTTTTTCTCCTTTCCCCTTCTTTTTCCACATAATGATCACTATAAGTATTTGCAGAGAAAATGTCAATGTTAAAGTTTACCACGGACACACACACACACACACACACACAGACACACACAGACACACACACACACACACACACACACACACATATATATATATATATGTGTGTGTGTGTGTGTGTGTGTGTGTGTGTGTGTGTGTGTGTGTGTGTTTTAAGATTGTGTTGTGCTGGTGGCATGGATGGTAATAGTAATCTTTGGTGTCGAAAGAGTGATGATGTTGCTGAACTTGATAACACACATAACCACACACATAACCACTCACTGGTGCATCTAGTCGCGCACGCGCGCACGCTCACACACACATGCATGCTGAGTGCATATGATGCACATGCGTGCGTGTATGTGTGTGCGCGCGCACACACACACACACACACACACAAGGATTCTTAATAATCAGTGATATGTTCCTCAATTTGGAGTTTGTTCAATGGATGTGATTTTTGGTAAAGAGTTGACCAATCCAGTTGTTGATTGGTGAATAGACTGACGCATTACTTGATTTTTTTTCCCAACGGATGTGTGAATACTTTCTTTGAAAACTTCAAAAATTTAGATATGCTAGTTGAATCAAGATTTGCTTTTTGTTTTGTTTTTGTACCTTCAAAAATATTGAAGGTGCAACATACTCAGACATGTGTAAAAGTGTGTAACACATACATAGGTGCCTGTACGTGTACATGCACACACGCGCACACACGTACATGCTCACATGCATGCACGCACACACACGTCCACACGTACGGAGAAATCTATTATATATACATTGAACAGTCTTCTATGGCGAGGTGCCTAACATCCAGCAATACCCTATTCACTTGTGTGTGTGTTGCAAATTGCGAGTCAATATTGACTGATAATGATGTACATTTATTTAGTCTGATTCTAGTAACTAGTGACTAGTTTGGTATGTCTAGAGAATAAAGATGTACTGACTGAATTTTTTGAAAATACCCTTTTTTTAAAAGTTTAAATGAAGAAGAAAAGAAAAAGAAAAAATCTATTATTTATTTGAAAAACGGGCACACATTTATTCAAGTTCCAAATCTGGATTTTTTTTTTTCACCCTCAAATTGCTAAATGATGGCAATATGTAACTAGCTAGTTACAATGATGATTTCCCTTTGTCCAGACTGCAGTCTTCCACTAACTTACAATTGTTTCATTGTTTCCCCCTCCGCCTCTCCCCCCCCCACCCCCCATCCCTCTCCCTTTTTGATAATACATAGCCATCTTCTTTTCAATTTTTTTTCTCCACTCCCCACCACTGGTTCGCATACAGTTCTTTAGTTTTTTTTTTCAAAGTGAAGTAATTTTGCACCCAAGGCTTGCTTGTGGTTGTCAAGCAGGTTTTTCTTTTTAATCTATTTCTGTTTTTCTGAATTCAGTCATTGTTAGTTTTTGTGTGTATGTGAGTGATTTTTTTCTTTTTTTCATTCATTGTTAGTTTTTGTGTGTATGCGAGTGATTTTTCTTTCTTTTTTTATATTTAAAAATGTGGAACTGTTAGTTTTTGTGTGGTTTTTTTCTTTTTTTCTTTTTCCTGTCGGCTTGGTTTTTAACTTTTTGCAGTGGGTTAGACACTGGAGTGTACAGTATATGTTTGAAATATAAGAATAACCGTAGTGATCATAGCTTTCTCAGATTTCAACTTAACCAACATGTTAATGGAGTGCAAAAAAAAGAAAAAAAGCATTAAATGGATAGCAGTATAACTATTGTGTCTGCAAACTGTCAGGGTATGAATAATGTCGGTAAAACTAGAGATGTTTTTCATTATCTCAGAAGTAAAAAGCACTCCATTTACTTTATCCAAGACACACACTTTGAACAAAGATCTGAGAAGTTTATATCTGTAGAATGGGGATATAAATGGTTGTTGTTGTTGTTTTTTGTGGTTTTTGTGTGCATCTAACAATTGTAATTCTAGAGGTGTTGCAGTCCTACTAAATAACAATTTTGAATTTAAAGTGGAAAATGTGCACAGAGATGAAGGGGGTAACTTCATCATTGTCACACTTGAGATTAAAAACAAAAATTTCATACTATGCAATATTTATGGTCCAAATAGAGATAGTCCAGAGTTTTATCAAAAGATTACTAAGCACCTAGTAGATTTGAAACAGTCTTATGTAATTGTGGCAGGAGATTTTAACCTTGTGATTGACCCTTCAAGAGATTATGACAATTATAAGCGTGTTAATAATCCCAAAGCCAGAGAAGCAGTGGAAGGAATGATTAATAACTTTGACCTCACTGACATTTGGAGGGATTTAAATCCAGACTGTAGGCGTTTTACCTGGCGTAGAACAAACCCTATCCAACAAAGTAGATTAGATTTGTTTCTTATCTCTGATTATGATGTATCTTTAGTAGAAGACTCTGACATCTTGAGTGGATATAGATCAGATCATTCTATGATTCTCTTGAAATTACAAAACTAAAATACAGAATCCTAGTCAGATGCTTGCTGAACCCATTCTCTTTAACGAAAGAATTAGAGTTGGTCATAGTATTCTCTCTTACAAAAAAGGATTGAAAAAGGTATTAAAAAGTTGCTGACTTTATTGGAGAGAATGGAAAATTTTTATCTTGTACAGAATTCAGACAAAAATATGATTTAACAATTGATTTTGTGACATTCACTGGAATAAAAATGTCAGTTAAAAATTTCAAACGAAAGTGTAACATACCTATAAATGTTAATACCATTGCAGAGAAAAACTCTGCATTGCAAACACTACATTCTGTTAAAAAAGGAAAACAACTGTGGGAAGAAAAATTACTACAAGAAATTAAATGGAAAGAATATTTCCTTAGAATAAAACAAATGAAAGATATAAATTTAAAATGGCTCCAGATTAGAATAATCCATAGAATATTGGCAACAAATGTAATCCTTAAAGAAATGGGAATAATGAATGACAATAACTGTATTTTTGTAATACTGAAAAAGACAGTATTGGTCATATGTTTTGGAAATGCCAAGTTACGCAGTGTTTTTTGGAAACGTATTCAGACTATGTGTAATGAAACTTGTGAACTAACATAAAATTTGATATTAACTGAAAACCTGGTTTTGTTTGGATGTGGTGGGAACATCAAAACTGATGTGGTATTTGATTTTATTATTCTGGTAGGTAGTCAGGCATCTGCTTGGCAGATGTGGTGTAGCGTATATGGATTTGACCGAATGCAGTGACGCCTCCTTGAGCTACTGATACTGATACTGGTAGGTAAATCCTACATTTGTAAGTGTAAACGGGATAGCAGTCAGCCTGACTTGAATATATTTAGAGCACTACTTACCTATTGATACAAAATAGAAAAGCACATAGCAAGTATACATTTTAGACTAAATAAATTATCTGCCAACTGGTGTTATTACAGAAACCTGCTCACTGAAAACCCTGACTCCATTTTCTTTTGTGGATACTTTTTGTTTAGCAAAAAGAAGCAGTGCCCAACAAATAATATGTATTTGCACAATTGTTTCATGATAACTTGACAGAATTAATTAGTTAAAAGAAGGATTATGTTTATTGTTATTGGAAAACATTCACCATGTCAACTTGGTAGCAATGGGGCAGTTGTAGCTCTGTGATGTCTCCTGTGAACTATGTTATCTGACTGTCAAATGTGTGCAGCCAGTTGGGAATCAGGGTGTCACATTATAAGTGGATTTTTGTTTTGTTTTGTTTTTTGTTGTTGTTGAAAATACCCTTGCTAATTACTACCATGCTTGTGTAATGTGCAACTTGTCACAGGAAAACTGCCATGCTGATGATGTTGAAAAGAAAATATAACCTTCATTGCAAGGGAAAAAAATTCAGACTAGTCTACATTATTTCTGGGGGGAGGGGAGGGGGTGCATGGTAACCCCCTCGGCCTTGCGGACTACATGGTATTTGTTCTGAGGCAGCTCCAAGAGAAATGCAGGAAACAGAATAAAGGAAGGCACGTGATGTTTGTTCACCTCACTAAAGCGTTGGACACTGATCAGAAAAGATCCATGGAAAATCATGAAATGATAGGATGTCCTCCAAAGTTCCCCGGCATAGTCATACAGTGTAATGAAAATCATCATGGCCAAGTCTGACACAGCAGTCTCTAAGAGCCTTTCCCCGTAGAAAATCGAGTAAAGTAAAGCTGCGTCCTTGCAGCAACACGTTTCACCATCTTCTTTGGCATCATGCTACATAGGGCCACAGAAGACCTTGATGACGAAAACGGTATCTACATCCAATACTGCATTCATGTCAGTCTGTTCAAACTGAGGGATATACAGGCTTAAACGAAGACACTGGAGTAACTCTTCCGTGAACTTCTCTTTGCTGATGATGCTGCCCTCGTTGTGCACAGAAACACCCCCACAGCACGTAACATCCTGCTTTGCAGAGGCTACCAAGCTCTTTGGACTGGAAGTCAGCCTGTAAAAGAGATATGTTCTCCATTTGCTTGCAACTCAGGATGATTACCATCCTTCTCACATCACCATCTCTGAGACAGCTGAAAACAGTCCACCAGTTCCGCTACCTGGGGTGCACTATATCCTCAGACACGAAAATCGACAAAGAAATTGACAACAGACTTGCAAAGGCAATCAGCGTTTTTGGCTGACGAGTCTGGAACAAATCTGGAGAAAGGCACAAAGATTAACGTGAACGGACCACCTTGCTGTCTGTGGCTCCAAGCTCTAGGTTAATCATTGTCATCACCTGCAACTTCTTGAACGTTTCCATCAATACTGCCTCTGCACATCCCCAACATTGGCTAGAATGACTGTATCACCAATATTGAACAAACATCGGTCACAGCATCAAGGCCATGCTGTTGAAGAAGCAACAACGCTGTGCTGGGTATGTCCCAAGGATAGAGGACCACTGCCTGTCCTAGAATATGCTGTTTGTGGAACGCTTCACTGGTCACCATGACAGAGGGGCACCCAAAAGTGGTACAAGGACTCTTTGAAGAAATCTTTCGGCATCTGTCACACTGACCATTGACAGTGTTCCACACTGGCTGCAGATTGTGTGACCTGGCAATACACCATTGGCCAAACTGCCATCTCTTTGCCAGCACGATTACTCCTGCAGTCATCTGTGTACACTGTGTAACTGAGGAGATCCAGTATGTTGTTATTTCTTTCGAATCCATATACACTACACCACATCATTTAGGCAGATTACTGACCAGCAGCATAAGCCAACGTGCTTCGTCAGGCCTTGAGTGCTTTCAAAAATATTTGTGTACCTATTAGAGTGGATTTCCTAAACATAATTTTGCCAGATGTCAACACTTTTCTTGCCATGGGTTCTTTTTCAGTGCACCAAAGTACGTCTTGTACATGGGATCTGGTTTAATTATCTCATCCGATTGACAAGATGCTCAGTTTGATTTTCCAATCAAACTTGGAAGAAAGGGCGACAGCGTGAATGGAACCCAGAGCCTCACGAATAATGTATTTGTTTACACCATTTTGCCGCCTTCCTCTTTGTGAGGCAGAGTATATGGATCTATCTGCAAGCTTTGATGTCTCCTTGAAACTGAAACTGGAAAATCAGTCTGAAGAAAACACAGGTCACGTGACAGGACATGAACTCTCCACCCGACATTAGAATCTCTGACCATAAACTGGATGTTGTCAATGACCTCATGTACCTCGGCTTAACACCAAGTTAATCAACTGTATAGGCAAGGTGGCTACCACCATGTTCAGACTAAAAAGAGAGTATGGATAAACAGGAATCTGACTGATCACACTAAGACCCAAGTCTACAAGGCTTGCGTCATGTGCACGCTCATACACAGCAGTGAGTACTGGACCCTGTGTGCCTGTCAGGAACGAAAGCTCAGCGCCTTCCATGTGCGTTGCCTCCGATGCATTCACAACATCACCTAGCGGGACGAAACAAAAAGAATGTTCTGAGGAGAGCTGGATCCCTAGCACTTACGTACACCTTGCTGAAGCAGAGACGCAAGGCTCAGTCACGTAGCGTGAAGGGATGATGGCTGGATCCCCAAGGATCTCATTTACAGAGAACTGGTACAGGGAAAACATTCCCACAGGCACAGCCCAAGAGCGCTATAAAGACATCTGCAAGAGTGATATGAAGACTTTGAGCATCGACCTGAACACTTGAAAATCCGTAGCCTCAGAATGGTTGGCTTAGCGGCAGATGGTGCAAAAGGGCCTTTGTAGCTTCAAAGAGATGCTTACCCAGCATTCTGATACAAAGTGACTGAGGAGAAAGGCCCAAAGCCAGACAGACCAGTGTCAGACTTCACCTGTGTGCAGTGTTAGAGGGACTGTCACTATCGAAATAGTTTGTCCAGCCACAATCGACCCAGAGCTCAAGTCCATAGTTTCCCGAGACTGACTGGTATCTATTCATCCATCTACTGTCACGCAGGCCTGCCTCAGTTTGCATGCCAATTTCTCTCTCCTGTCTCTCACACACACGCCTTCTCTCCCTCCCTCCATCATACAGCTATAAAATCACATTTCATTGCATCAGCTCCATTGATCACAAAATTTACTTTTGTCCCGTCAGATTGTTAACACAGAGTTCACTGACTGAGGAACTTCGACACAGTTTCTGTGCAAGAAACATGACGTCGACCGAAAGGGATACCGTAGACGTCACCAAGCCAGGGTCTGGTGAGCAGTCTGACATCTCCGAAAATGATGACGAAGAGGGAGAGAAGGAAATAAGGAAGTGGAAGAGTATGGAAGGGACAAGTCACAAGGGTAAGTTTCACTGAAATGTGCCCGTTTTTAACGTCAAAAAGCTGGATGAACAATAAAAAGTTAAACATAATTATTGTAAAACAGATTTTTTTCTTTTCAATCCTAAACCTCCTTGTACTCTTACGTCACCAGTTAAAAACTGTGGACTTCCATGATATTCCATTCAGAGCCATTGCAGGAAACTTCATTATTGATTCCAAATTTTGTTTGAAAGATTTTTTATCATCATGAGACACATGTTTGCCAAACTGCCTCTTTGCGAGCGCAAACGAACCAGTTCAGTTGTGAGGTGCCTAACAGATGCAGCAAAAATGCAGCAAGCATTCTACCTTGCAGTTCTGTATGAATT
>NC_134886.1:34201929-34209429 GCF_041734735.1 Babylonia areolata
GCACAACTGATCTTCATGCTCTTCACTAAAAAAGAAGTCACCTGTGCTGGTCAGGCAACCAGGCTAATGTCGGAACGACGAGCTAGCCCTTCAACACCCAGCTTTTCCAAGCCCTGCGGCGATGGAGAAGTGGTAACGGGGACAGGCAGAGGATGCTGCTGGCAGTTCCTGGTCACAACTCTGCACGCAGGCGGCTGTGGAGTGATGGTCGTCCGCCATGGACTGGGGCAGATGCGGCGCCCGTATTCTCCCACAGCGTCAGAGCAGCCCTTTTTAGGGACAGCACTGCTCTCCCCACATGGGGAAGGGGAGATAAAAGGATCCCTAAACAAAGCCTGCCTCACCTAGTACCTAGTAGGAAACCGCACCTACTTGGACATACAACACTAGCGGTCAAAAACAGAAGAAAAAAAACAGGAGTCATGCCCTGACTCTGGGTGCCTGGAATGTTCGCACCCTTTTGGACAGAGACGACAGACCAGAAAGGCGCACAGCGCTCATTGCTAGAATGCTTGATCGCTACCAGGTGGACATAGCAGCCATGAGCGAAACCAGGTTTGCCGGTGAAACCCAGCTGGAGGAAGTTGGAGGGGGCTACACCTTCTGCTGCACTGAGAAGCCAGATGGCACCCCAAGAACATCAGGCGTGGGCTTTGCCATACAAACCAAACTTGCACGACAGCTTGACAGCCTTCCAAGTGGGATAAACGATAGGCTGATGACCCTGCGTCTGAATCTGTCCAATGATCGCTTCTCCACAGTCATCAGCTGCTATGCCCCGACGATGACCAACCCTGATGACATCAAAGAAGCTTTCTACGAGGAGCTCAGCTGCACCATTTCAACAGTAGACAGAAAGGACAGGCTCATCATCCTTGGGGATTTCAATGCCCGCGTTGGCGTGGACTTCTCGTGGCCAAAAGTCCTAGGACAGCACAGCACTGGCAAGTGCAACTCCAACGGACTGCTTTTGCTCTCGCTCTGTGCACCGCATGGACTGACCATCACCAACACCCTCTTCCAACAAGCGGACAAGTACAAGAACACATGGATGCAACCCCGCTCCAAGCAATGGCACACGCTGGACTATGTGATTGTCCGGCAGAGGGACAGAGGTGATGTTTCCATTACACGCTGCATGAGAGGAGCAGTCTGTTGATCGGACCATCGCCTGGTACGCAGCAAGATGGACATCAGACTTGCACGCAAGCTCCAACCAGCCAGGCAGAAACCCCCTAGGAAGCTGAACATCTACCGCCTCCCTATCACCGAAGACGTGCTGCAGCAGCAAATCCAAGCAGCTCTCCAAGAAATTCCTGCATTGACTGATGCAGAAGAGGTATGGAGCACCTTTAGAGATGCTGTGTACACTGCAAAAGCTGACACACTTGGCTTTGTACAGAGGAGCCACAAAGACTGGCTAGAACACATTTTTTGAACAGTTGAGACGTTCTCGTGTCTTACTTGCTGAAGGTAAGTCACACTGCCTGGGTAAAAAGTTTGAAATGACTTGTATAAGTTTCAGATCATTGACTGCTTCTGCACTTTATCAACCACAAAGATTTATGCTCAACGCTTGCGCGCACGCGTGTGTGTATGTGTGTGTGTGTGTGTGTGTGTGTGTGTGTGTGTGTGTGTGTGATATCACACTGTTTTAATATTTTTTATATTGACACAGCATGTTTACGTTGTTGTTGTTGTTGTTGTTTTTTGTTGTTTTCTTAATAGATGGTTAAATTCTTGTACCTTTTTCATGCCACATGCACTGTTAAATGCGCTTTGGCCCGTATGGTAAGCGCTTTATAAATGCATATTACTCTTTGTCTCATATCTCTCTGTTTGAAATTCGAGCAGAACTCCCCAGTTAGAGCGTTTCGCCACAGTGCAGTGCCACCTTTTTTCTGCTTGCAAGTGTATTTGTGTTCCTATCAAAGTGGAGTTTTCTACAGAATTTTGCCACTAACAAACCTTTATTGTCGTGGCTTTTTTTACGAGCGCTAAGTGCATACTACACACGGGAACTCATGCGAACTGATGAATGGCAACCAGACTGCTACTGAAGGTGAAGTGGAGGGTGGTGGGTTAATTTCGAGAATGGGATTCGATCCCATGATTCCCTGGCTTCCTAGGCGGTCGTGATATCACTAGGCTATGACTCCTTTGTGTGTGTGTGTGTGTGTGTGTGTTGGTATATATATATATATATATATATATATATAGGGGGGGGGGGGGGGTTAGGGGGTGCACGGGAGACGTAGTACTTCCAGAAGGGGGGCTTGTCACGCTCTTCCGGGAGTGGTTCGTCCTCTATTGGTCCCCACCGGCACCCAGCTCTCACCTATGGGTCCTAGAAGCTGCTAGCATGCGGCAGCGCCCAACCCAGGGCAACGGCTTTGACAGGCTGGCTAAACTAGGTGAGGGTAGCCGACGGGTCTCAAACCCTCGGTGAGTTAGGGCTTCTCTACCCAAGCATGTGAAGACTGGATCCGGCGGACTCTGCGGAAGAAACATTCATGGTTCGATGGAGACGAAGGTGGTTGCAGCAGAGCACTGTGGAGTGCTGAGAGCAGGATGAGGCACATAGGACATCCTGGTCATCCACTGCATCCGTTTCCATCTCCAGTCGTCTTGACCTCGTCTTGCCACTGGATACAGACGGTCTCGGACAAGAGAGTGAGTCGACGGTGCGCAGCTCCTCCTCAGACTTGCACGCAAGCTCCAACCAGCCAGGCAGAAACCTCCTAGGAACATCTACCGCCTCCCTATCACCAAAGACGTGCTGCAGCAGCAAATCCAAGCAGCTCTCCAAGAAATTCCTGCATTGACTGATGCAGAGAGGTATGGAGCACCTTTAGAGATGCTGTGTACACTGCAGCAGCTGATACACTCGGCTTTGTACAGAGGAGCTACAAAGACTGGTTTGACGAGAACGACACTGGAATCTGCAAGCTCCTGAGCACACTGCATATACGGCATTAGAATCACATTTCCAATAAAGACTGCTAGAGGAAGAAGAACCAGTACCTGTAAACCAAGCAACTCGTAAACACACCTGCTTTGTTGTTCACTTGTGCCCCGTAGAAATTATCATTTTTCAAAATTCAGGATGATGGTAATGGGATAAATGTTGCACTTTCACGAGCTCAGTCGAATTATTTCAAACCGGAGTTACTTTAGAGATGATGCCACAAAAATACGGGTCACTGTTCTGGTTACATTGCTGTAATTCTTTATTGTAGGCTTTTGTTCTTCTGTTACAGAACCTCCACAGAAACGTGAAACCAAGGAAGGACAGTGCAGACATTTACGTGTCTTACTTGCTGAAGGTAAGTCACACTGCCTGGGTAAAAAGTTTGAAATGACTTGTATATGTTTCAGATCATTGACTGCTTCTGCACTTTATCAACCACAAAGATTTATGCTCAACGCTTGCGCGCACGCGTGTGTGTATGTGTGTGTGTGTGTGTGATATCACACTGTTTTAATATTTTTCATATTGACACAGCATGTTTACGTTGTTTTTTTTGTTTTGTTTTTTTATAGATGGTTAAATTATTGTACCTTGTTCATGCCACATGCACTGTTAAATGCGCTTTAGCCCGTATGGTAAGCGCTTTATAAATGCATATTACTCTTTGTCTCATATCTCTCTGTATGAAATTCAAGCAGAACTCCCCAGTTAGAGCGTTTCGCCACAGTGCAGTGCCACCTTTTTTCTGCTTGCAAGTGTATTTGTGTTCCTATCAAAGTGGAGTTTTCTACAGAATTTTGCCACTAACAAACCTTTGTTGTCATGGCTTTTTTTTTTACGAGCGCTAAGTGCATACTACACACGGGAACTCATGCGAACTGATGAATGGCGTCCAGACTGCTACTGAAGGTGAAGTGGAGGGTGGTGGGTTAATTTCGAGAATAGGATTCGATCCCATGAGCCCAGATTCCCTGGCTTCCTAGGCGGACTTGATATCACTAGGCTACAACTCCTTTGCGTGTGTGTGTGTGTGTGTGTGTGTGTGTGTGTGTGTGTGTGTTGGTATATATATATATATATATATATATATATATATATATATATGGGGTTAGGGGGTGCATGGGAGGGGTAGTACTTCTAGAAGGCGGGCTTGTCACGCTCTTCCGGGAGTGGTTCGTCCTCTATTGGTCCCCACCGGCACCCAGCTCTCACCTATGGGTCCTAGAAGCTGCTAGCATGCGGCAGCGCCCAACCCCCGGGCAACGGCTTTGACAGGCTGGCTAAACTAGGTGAGGGTAGCCGACGGGTCTCAAACCCTCGGTGAGTTAGGGCTTCTCTACCCAAGCATGTGAAGACTGGATCCGGCGGACTCTGCGGAAGAAACATTCATGGTTCGATGGAGACGAAGGTGGTTGCAGCAGAGCACTGTGGAGTGCTGAGAGCAGGATGAGGCACATAGGACATCCTGGTCATCCACTGCATCCGTTTCCATCTCCAGTCGTCTTGACCTCGTCTTGCCACTGGATACAGACGGTCTCGGACAAGAGAGTGAGTCGACGGTGTGCAGCTCCTCCTCAGACTTGCACGCAAGCTCCAACCAGCCAGGCAGAAACCTCCTAGGAACATCTACCGCCTCCCTATCACCAAAGACGTGCTGCAGCAGCAAATCCAAGCAGCTCTCCTAGAAATTCCTGCATCGACTGATGCAGAGAGGTATGGAGCACCTTTAGAGATGCTGTGTACACTGCAGCAGCTGATACACTCGGCTTTGTACAGAGGAGCTACAAAGACTGGTTTGACGAGAACGACACTGGAATCTGCAAGCTCCTGAGCACACTGCATATACGGCATTAGAATCACATTTCCAATAAAGACTGCTAGAGGAAGAAGAACCAGTACCTGTAAACCAAGCAACTCGTAAACACACCTGCTTTGTTGTTCACTTGTGCCCCGTAGAAATTATCATTTTTCAAAATTCAGGATGATGGTAATGGGATAAATGTTGCACTTTCACGAGCTCAGTCGAATTATTTCAAACCGGAGTTACTTTAGAGATGATGCCACAAAAATACGGGTCACTGTTCTGGTTACATTGCTGTAATTCTTTATTGTAGGCTTTTGTTCTTCTGTTACAGACCCTCTACAGAAACTTGAAACCAAGGAAAAAGAGTTGAGACATTTTCGTGACTTTCTTGCTGAAGGTAAGTCACACTGTCTGGGTAAAAAGTTTGAAATGACTTGTATAAGTTTCAGATCATTGACTGCTTCTGCACTTTATTAACCACAAAGATTCATGCTCAACGCTTGCGCGCACGCGTGTGTGTATGTGTGTGTGTGTGTGTGTGTGTGTTTGTGTGTGTGTGTGTGTGTGTGATATCACACTGTTTTAATATTTTTCATATCGACACAGCATGTTTACGTTGTTTTTTTTGTTTTGTTTTTTTATAGATGGTTAAATTATTGTACCTTGTTCATGCCACATGCACTGTTAAATGCGCTTTAGCCCGTATGGTAAGCGCTTTATAAATGCATATTACTCTTTGTCTCATATCTCTCTGTATGAAATTAAAGCAGAACTCCCCAGTTAGAGCGTTTCGCCACAGTGCAGTGCCACCTTTTTTCTGCTTGCAAGTGTATTTGTGTTCCTATCAAAGTGGAGTTTTCTACAGAATTTTGCCACTAACAAACCTTTGTTGTCATGGCTTTTTTTTTTACGAGCGCTAAGTGCATACTACACACGGGAACTCATGCGAACTGATGAATGGCGTCCAGACTGCTACTGAAGGTGAAGTGGAGGGTGGTGGGTTAATTTCGAGAATAGGATTCGATCCCATGAGCCCAGATTCCCTGGCTTCCTAGGCGGACTTGATATCACTAGGCTACAACTCCTTTGCGTGTGTGTGTGTGTGTGTGTGTGTGTGTGTGTGTGTGTTGGTATATATATATATATATATATATATATATATATATATATGGGGTTAGGGGGTGCATGGGAGGGGTAGTACTTCTAGAAGGGGGGGTTGTCACGCTCTTCCGGGAGTGGTTCGTCCTCTATTGGTCCCCACCGGCACCCAGCTCTCACCTATGGGTCCTAGAAGCTGCTAGCATGCGGCAGCGCCCAACCCCCGGGCAACGGCTTTGACAGGCTGGCTAAACTAGGTGAGGGTAGCCGACGGGTCTCAAACCCTCGGTGAGTTAGGGCTTGTCTACCCAAGCATGTGAAGACTGGATCCGGCGGACTCTGCGGAAGAAACATTCATGGTTCAACGGAGAGGAATGCGGTTGCAGCAGAGCACTGTGGAGTGCTGAGGGCAGGATGAGGCACATAGGACATCCTGGTCATCCATTGCATCCGTTTCCATCTCCAGTCGTCTTGACCTCGTCTTGCCACTGGATACAGACGGTCTCGGACAAGAGAGTGAGGTCGACGGTGCGCAACTCCTCCTCAGACTTGCACGCAAGCTCCAACCAGCCAGGCAGAAACCCCCTAGGAAGCTGAACATCTACCGCCTCCCTATCACCAAAGACGTGCTGAGGAAGAAGAACCAGTACCTGCAAACCAAGCAACTCGTACACATACCTGCTTTGTTGTTCACTTGTGCCCCGTAGAAATTATCATTTTTCAAAATTCAGGATGATGATAATGGGATAAATGTTGTTAAACTGCACTTTCACGAGCTCAGTCGAATTATTTCAAACCGGAGTTACTTTAGAGATGATGCCACAAAAATACGGGTCACTGTTCTGGTTACATTGCTGTAATTCTTTATTGTAGGCTTTTGTTCTTCTGTTACAGAACCTCTACAGAAACTTGAAACCAAGGAAGAACGGTTGAGACGTTTATATGACCTTCTTACTGAAGGTAAGTCACACTGCCTGGGTAAAAAGTTTGAAATGACTTGTATAAGTTTCAGATCATTGACTGCTTCTGCACTTTATCAACCACAAAGATTTATGCTCAACGCTTGCGCGCACGCGTGTGTGTATGTGTGTGTGTGTGTGTGATATCACACTGTTTTAATATTTTTCATATTGACACAGCATGTTTACGTTGTTATGTTTTGTTTTTGTTTTTTTAATAGAAGGTTAAATTATTGTACCTTGTTCATGCCACATGCACTGTTAAATGCGCTTTGGCCCGTATGGTAAGCGCTTTATAAATGCATATTACTCTTTGTCTCATATCTCTCTGTTTGAAATTCGAGCAGAACTCCCCAGTTAGAGCGTTTCGCCACAGTGCAGTGCCACCTTTTTTCTGCTTGCAAGTGTATTTGTGTTCCTATCAAAGTGGAGTTTTCTACAGAATTTTGCCAGTAACAAATCTTTATTGTTGTGGCTTTTTTTACGAGCGCTAAGTGCATACTACACACGGGAACTCATGCAAACTGATGAATGGCGTCCAGACTGCTACTGAAGGTGAAGTGGAGGGTGGTGGGTTAATTTCGAGAGTGGGATTCGATCCCATAAGCCCAGATTCCCTGGCTTCCTAGGCGGACGTGATATCACTAGGCTACGACTCCTTTGTGTGT
>NC_134886.1:34211929-34356929 GCF_041734735.1 Babylonia areolata
ATCAAAGTGGAGTTTTCTACAGAATTTTGCCACTAACAAACCTTTGTTGTCATGGCTTTTTTTTTTACGAGCGCTAAGTGCATACTACACACGGGAACTCATGCGAACTGATGAATGGCGTCCAGACTGCTACTGAAGGTGAAGTGGAGGGTGGTGGGTTAATTTCGAGAATAGGATTCGATCCCATGAGCCCAGATTCCCTGGCTTCCTAGGCGGACTTGATATCACTAGGCTACAACTCCTTTGCGCGTGTGTGTATGTGTGTATATGTGTGTGTGTGTGTGTGTTGGTATATATATATATATATATATATGGGGTTAGGGGGTGCACGGGAGGGGTAGTACTTCTAGAAGGGGGGGTTGTCACGCTCTTCCGGGAGTGGTTCGTCCTCTATTGGTCCCCACCGGCACCCAGCTCTCACCTATGGGTCCTAGAAGCTGCTAGCATGCGGCAGCGCCCAACCCCCGGGCAACGGCTTTGACAGGCTGGCTAAACTTGGTGAGGGTAGCCGACGGGTCTCAAACCCTCGGTGAGTTAGGGCTTGTCTACCCAAGCATGTGAAGACTGGATCCGGCGGACTCTGCGGAAGAAACATTCATGGTTCGATGGAGACGAAGGTGGTTGCAGCAGAGCACTGTGGAGTGCTGAGAGCAGGATGAGGCACATAGGACATCCTGGTCATCCACTGCATCCGTTTCCATCTCCAGTCGTCTTGACCTCGTCTTGCCACTGGATACAGACGGTCTCGGACAAGAGAGTGAGTCGACGGTGCGCAGCTCCTCCTCAGACTTGCACGCAAGCTCCAACCAGCCAGGCAGAAACCTCCTAGGAACATCTACCGCCTCCCTATCACCAAAGACGTGCTGCAGCAGCAAATCCAAGCAGCTCTCCTAGAAATTCCTGCATCGACTGATGCAGAGAGGTATGGAGCACCTTTAGAGATGCTGTGTACACTGCAGCAGCTGATACACTCGGCTTTGTACAGAGGAGCTACAAAGACTGGTTTGACGAGAACGACACTGGAATCTGCAAGCTCCTGAGCACACTGCATATACGGCATTAGAATCACATTTCCAATAAAGACTGCTAGAGGAAGAAGAACCAGTACCTGTAAACCAAGCAACTCGTAAACACACCTGCTTTGTTGTTCACTTGTGCCCCGTAGAAATTATCATTTTTCAAAATTCAGGATGATGGTAATGGGATAAATGTTGCACTTTCACGAGCTCAGTCGAATTATTTCAAACCGGAGTTACTTTAGAGATGATGCCACAAAAATACGGGTCACTGTTCTGGTTACATTGCTGTAATTCTTTATTGTAGGCTTTTGTTCTTCTGTTACAGACCCTCTACAGAAACTTGAAACCAAGGAAAAAGAGTTGAGACATTTTCGTGACTTTCTTGCTGAAGGTAAGTCACACTGTCTGGGTAAAAAGTTTGAAATGACTTGTATAAGTTTCAGATCATTGACTGCTTCTGCACTTTATTAACCACAAAGATTCATGCTCAACGCTTGCGCGCACGCGTGTGTGTATGTGTGTGTGTGTGTGTGTGTGTGTTTGTGTGTGTGTGTGTGTGTGTGATATCACACTGTTTTAATATTTTTCATATCGACACAGCATGTTTACGTTGTTTTTTTTGTTTTGTTTTTTTATAGATGGTTAAATTATTGTACCTTGTTCATGCCACATGCACTGTTAAATGCGCTTTAGCCCGTATGGTAAGCGCTTTATAAATGCATATTACTCTTTGTCTCATATCTCTCTGTATGAAATTAAAGCAGAACTCCCCAGTTAGAGCGTTTCGCCACAGTGCAGTGCCACCTTTTTTCTGCTTGCAAGTGTATTTGTGTTCCTATCAAAGTGGAGTTTTCTACAGAATTTTGCCACTAACAAACCTTTGTTGTCATGGCTTTTTTTTTTACGAGCGCTAAGTGCATACTACACACGGGAACTCATGCGAACTGATGAATGGCGTCCAGACTGCTACTGAAGGTGAAGTGGAGGGTGGTGGGTTAATTTCGAGAATAGGATTCGATCCCATGAGCCCAGATTCCCTGGCTTCCTAGGCGGACTTGATATCACTAGGCTACAACTCCTTTGCGTGTGTGTGTGTGTGTGTGTGTGTGTGTGTGTGTGTGTGTGTGTGTTGGTATATATATATATATATATATATATATATATATATGGGGTTAGGGGGTGCATGGGAGGGGTAGTACTTCTAGAAGGCGGGCTTGTCACGCTCTTCCGGGAGTGGTTCGTCCTCTATTGGTCCCCACCGGCACCCAGCTCTCACCTATGGGTCCTAGAAGCTGCTAGCATGCGGCAGCGCCCAACCCCCGGGCAACGGCTTTGACAGGCTGGCTAAACTAGGTGAGGGTAGCCGACGGGTCTCAAACCCTCGGTGAGTTAGGGCTTCTCTACCCAAGCATGTGAAGACTGGATCCGGCGGACTCTGCGGAAGAAACATTCATGGTTCGATGGAGACGAAGGTGGTTGCAGCAGAGCACTGTGGAGTGCTGAGAGCAGGATGAGGCACATAGGACATCCTGGTCATCCACTGCATCCGTTTCCATCTCCAGTCGTCTTGACCTCGTCTTGCCACTGGATACAGACGGTCTCGGACAAGAGAGTGAGTCGACGGTGCGCAGCTCCTCCTCAGACTTGCACACAAGCTCCAACCAGCCAGGCAGAAACCTCCTAGGAACATCTACCGCCTCCCTATCACCAAAGACGTGCTGCAGCAGCAAATCCAAGCAGCTCTCCTAGAAATTCCTGCATCGACTGATGCAGAGAGGTATGGAGCACCTTTAGAGATGCTGTGTACACTGCAGCAGCTGATACACTCGGCTTTGTACAGAGGAGCTACAAAGACTGGTTTGACGAGAACGACACTGGAATCTGCAAGCTCCTGAGCACACTGCATATACGGCATTAGAATCACATTTCCAATAAAGACTGCTAGAGGAAGAAGAACCAGTACCTGTAAACCAAGCAACTCGTAAACACACCTGCTTTGTTGTTCACTTGTGCCCCGTAGAAATTATCATTTTTCAAAATTCAGGATGATGGTAATGGGATAAATGTTGCACTTTCACGAGCTCAGTCGAATTATTTCAAACCGGAGTTACTTTAGAGATGATGCCACAAAAATACGGGTCACTGTTCTGGTTACATTGCTGTAATTCTTTATTGTAGGCTTTTGTTCTTCTGTTGCAGAGTATAAACGTAAAACCAAGAAACTCTCTGGGAGCACATTCGTTGAACAGGGGAGACGTTCTCGTGTCTTACTTGCTAAAAGTAAGTCACACTGCCTGGGTAAAAAGTTTGAAATGACTTGTATAAGTTTCAGATCATTGACTGCTTCTGCACTTTATCAACCACAAAGATTTATGCTCAACGCTTGCGCGCACGCGTGTGTGTATGTGTGTGTGTGTGTGTGTGTGTGTGTGTGTGTGTGTGTGTGTGTGTTTGTGTGTGTGTGTGTGTGTGTGATATCACACTGTTTTAATATTTTTCATATCGACACAGCATGTTTACGTTGTTTTTTTTGTTTTGTTTTTTTATAGATGGTTAAATTATTGTACCTTGTTCATGCCACATGCACTGTTAAATGCGCTTTAGCCCGTATGGTAAGCGCTTTATAAATGCATATTACTCTTTGTCTCATATCTCTCTGTATGAAATTCAAGCAGAACTCCCCAGTTAGAGCGTTTCGCCACAGTGCAGTGCCACCTTTTTTCTGCTTGCAAGTGTATTTGTGTTCCTATCAAAGTGGAGTTTTCTACAGAATTTTGCCACTAACAAACCTTTGTTGTCATGGCTTTTTTTTTTACGAGCGCTAAGTGCATACTACACACGGGAACTCATGCGAACTGATGAATGGCGTCCAGACTGCTACTGAAGGTGAAGTGGAGGGTGGTGGGTTAATTTCGAGAATAGGATTCGATCCCATGAGCCCAGATTCCCTGGCTTCCTAGGCGGACTTGATATCACTAGGCTACAACTCCTTTGCGTGTGTGTGTGTGTGTGTGTGTGTGTGTGTGTTGGTATATATATATATATATATATATATATATATATATATGGGGTTAGGGGGTGCATGGGAGGGGTAGTACTTCTAGAAGGCGGGCTTGTCACGCTCTTCCGGGAGTGGTTCGTCCTCTATTGGTCCCCACCGGCACCCAGCTCTCACCTATGGGTCCTAGAAGCTGCTAGCATGCGGCAGCGCCCAACCCCCGGGCAACGGCTTTGACAGGCTGGCTAAACTAGGTGAGGGTAGCCGACGGGTCTCAAACCCTCGGTGAGTTAGGGCTTCTCTACCCAAGCATGTGAAGACTGGATCCGGCGGACTCTGCGGAAGAAACATTCATGGTTCAATGGAGACGAAGGTGGTTGCAGCAGAGCACTGTGGAGTGCTGAGAGCAGGATGAGGCACATAGGACATCCTGGTCATCCACTGCATCCGTTTCCATCTCCAGTCGTCTTGACCTCGTCTTGCCACTGGATACAGACGGTCTCGGACAAGAGAGTGAGTCGACGGTGCGCAGCTCCTCCTCAGACTTGCACGCAAGCTCCAACCAGCCAGGCAGAAACCTCCTAGGAACATCTACCGCCTCCCTATCACCAAAGACGTGCTGCAGCAGCAAATCCAAGCAGCTCTCCTAGAAATTCCTGCATCGACTGATGCAGAGAGGTATGGAGCACCTTTAGAGATGCTGTGTACACTGCAGCAGCTGATACACTCGGCTTTGTACAGAGGAGCTACAAAGACTGGTTTGACGAGAACGACACTGGAATCTGCAAGCTCCTGAGCACACTGCATATACGGCATTAGAATCACATTTCCAATAAAGACTGCTAGAGGAAGAAGAACCAGTACCTGTAAACCAAGCAACTCGTAAACACACCTGCTTTGTTGTTCACTTGTGCCCCGTAGAAATTATCATTTTTCAAAATTCAGGATGATGGTAATGGGATAAATGTTGCACTTTCACGAGCTCAGTCGAATTATTTCAAACCGGAGTTACTTTAGAGATGATGCCACAAAAATACGGGTCACTGTTCTGGTTACATTGCTGTAATTCTTTATTGTAGGCTTTTGTTCTTCTGTTACAGACCCTCTACAGAAACTTGAAACCAAGGAAAAAGAGTTGAGACATTTTCGTGACTTTCTTGCTGAAGGTAAGTCACACTGTCTGGGTAAAAAGTTTGAAATGACTTGTATAAGTTTCAGATCATTGACTGCTTCTGCACTTTATTAACCACAAAGATTTATTCTCAACGCTTGCGCGTGCGCGTGTATCTGTGTGTGTGTGTGTGTGTGTGTGTGTGTATGTGTGTGATATCACACTGTTTTCATATTTTTCATATTGATACAGCATGTTTACGTTTTTTTTTGTTTTTTTAATTTTTTTAGAAAGTTAAATTATTGTACCTTGTTCATTCCACATGCACTGTTAAATGCGCTTTGGCCCGTATGGTAAGCGCTTTATAAATGCTTATTACTCTTTGTCTCATATCTCTCTGTATGAAATTCAAGCAGAACTCCCCAGTTAGAGCGTTTCGCCACAGTGTAGTGCCACCGTTTTTCTGCTCGCAAGTGTATTTGCGTTCATATCAAAGTGGAGTTTTCTACAGAATTTTGCCAGTAAGAAACCTTCGTTGTCGTGGCTTTTTTAACGAGCGCTAAGTGCATACTACACACGGGAACTCATGCGAACTGGTGAATGGCGACCAGACTGCTACTGAAGGTGAAGTGGAGGGGGGTGGGTTAATTTCGAGAGTGGGATTCGATCTCATGAGCCCAGATTCCCTGGCTTCCTAGGCGGACGTGATATCACTAGGCTACGACTCCTTTGTGTGTGTGTGTGTGTGTGTGTGTGTGTGTGTGTTGGTATATATATATATATATATATATATATATATATATATGTGTGTGTGTGTGTGTGTGTGGCTTATGTACGTTTATGCGTAGTTGATTGTGCTTTCACATCTGTGAAACTACATGTTTGTTGCATAGCTGTTATGCATGTATGTGTGTGTGTATGTGTTTCTGCATATTTTACATTTATTTGCATATTTATCATCATTTTTCTCCTTTTTCTTTCTTTTTTGTTGTTGTTGTTGGTTTTTTTAGGGGTTTTTTGTGCGCTTACAGCTGACGTCATCAAGATTTTGCGCCTTATGAAAATAATAATAATAATTATTCTTATTGTTGTTGTTGATTTTTAATTATATTTATGTATTTATCTCTCTTTTCTCGTTTTTTTTTCTCAAGGCCTGACTAAGCGCGTTGGGTTACGTTGTGGTGTAACGTATATTGATTTGACTGAACGTAGTGACGCCTCCTTGAGCTACTTATACTGATACTGCCATAATTATTGTTGTTGTTGTCATTGTTATTATTAGTGTTCAATGTATTGTTATTTTACGATATACATAATGTGTTGAACACTATCCCCCCCCCCCACACACACACACACACTCAGAAACACAAACACAGAAACACGCACTCACGCACATTCAGAGACCTACTTGTGTTCTGTTTTTGTTTTTGTTTTTTATCTGAGATTCTAAAAACTCTTTTTCCATACAAACACAAATGAACATACATACGCACTCACACACACACACACACACACACACACACACACACACACACACACACACCACACCACACCACACCAACACACACACACACACACACACCACCACACCACACCACACCACACCACACCACATTTGCGCACACGCACACACATAGAGAAACACAGGCACGCATGCACACACACACAAACGCATGCACATACACAAACACACACATAGGCTATACATGGACACACACATGTGCGGGTTTTCAAGCATACATTCCTCAGCCACCCTTCCCTCTTTACCGCCTCGCCCCATTACCTCTACCCTTCTCATGTTTCTTTGATTTTTGGCTCACTGTAAACAAAGTGAGTCTATATTATAACCCGGTGTTCGGTTGTCTGTGTGTGTGTGTGTGTGTGTGTGTGTGTGTGTGTGTGTGTGTGTGGTCAACTTTAACATTGTCATTTTTTCTGGAAATCTTTTGTCTACCAATACCCAATTTTGTTTAAACATAGAAGGAAAAAATCTTCAGTCATACCAATAATGGAATGCATGTTTTCCGAATTTAGCCGTATTTCCGAATCATTACCGGTTTATTTCGTGTTCACACACACACACACACACACACACACACACACACACACACACACACAAGTCTGGTATGAAAATAAGGGTTAAAAAAAAAGGATTGTGAGTCGAAACTATTAGCTCAGCAAACATATTTGCTGCACACTGGAACTCGCTTTATCATCTCATGCAAATGAATAGCGTCTGGACCACCACTCAAGGTGTAGTGGATGGGTGTGAGGGAGGGGGTAATGCCGAGAGTGGGATTCGATCCCATGAGCCCAGATTCCTTGGCTTCCTTGGCAGACGCGATACCACTAGGCTACGACTCAATTGTTATCATTATTTTTAGTAGTAGTAGTAGTAGTAGTAGTAATAGTAGTGTTCAGTTCATTGTTGATTTACGTTACGTGTTATGCGTTTAAATAGTGTCTGTGTGTGTGCGAGAGAGAAGGAGGGGGTGGGGGGTTTGAGTACATTTCAATTCGATTTTCCTGTCAATATTGCATTGCCTACATTATATTCTATCGTTTGATTAATGCATTTTATGTTTTCAGGCCGTCCCAATATGGACCCTACAGTTCGTGCTGTTCAGCATACTTTGTTAGAGTCAGCAGAGCACACGTTTGTTCACGTCATCCACAGTCACTGCAGCAGAGACTTTGTACACACGGAGCTGACTGACGAACTGAAGTCACGCTGTGGACTACAGCTGGTTCCTACACACCGTTTGGTAGATCTGCCGTCCGTGAAACCAGTGACTGACATCATTGTCATACTGGACAAGTCAAAAGATATCTTCCTGGATGACACTGTCACGACCTATTTTCAGCCAGACACCCATGTTCTGTTTCTGCAGACGGGAGACTATCGTCCGTCCTGGATTGATCGCTACTTTCCGCATCACACTCTGATGCTGTGTTCTGTGTCACAGAAGAACCTGTCACACTTCTGGCACTCACTGGCCTCACTAATTGGTTTGTGACGTATCTTTGTACTTTAGAATTTAGTTTAATCATGCATGTTGTGGCATTTGCGCGTACTTTGGTATTCATTCTACTACTACTACTACTGCTACTCGTGATAATGATAGCAATGCTAATGACAGTTGTGTCTATATGTATTTCTTTGTCTTAATACTATCACAAGTGAAAGAGGGAGAGAGAGGGAGCGGGATATTTTTTTGTATATTTCAATCCGATTTCCTCTCAGCAGTTTATTGCCATCATAATATTCTATCTTTGGATTGAACAAAAAAGATACATGTTCTGAAATAACACGTACATTAAAATAAATTCCTGAAAAAGACACCCTGTAACACATTAATCATTATAAACCATAAATCTCGTATTGCACACGTGTTACTTGAATTATGACATTGAATAGACCACGTGTTAGTTAAAATATGACACTGAACAAACATGTGAAACATCAATATTGTCAAACTCGTGACTCGCAACTGCAAGTAAAAACATTGGAAAAAGATTTACTATAACTGAGATATCCACACTTTCATACAAGAACACCAGTTTTATGTAACACACACACACACACACACACACACACACACACACACAGATAAATGGCACCAATGGATATGTCAGTAATGTGCGTGCTGCCTGTCAAGGTTGGTTGTTCGGATTGCTGTTGGGATAAAAGAACAGTAACATGTTGTTCTTGCAAGGCGTGCTCAAAACCTACCACTTCTGTCTACCCGTTTGCTGTTGAAGTCCGAGAAGATGATTATAATTATAATAATGGTAATGATAATAATGATAAGAAGAAGAAGACTTGTGTTGCTACTACTAATGCTTTCACTAATCACACACACACACACACACACACACACACACACACACACACACACACACACACACACACACACACACACACACACACACACGCACAGTTGATTTTGTGTACATTTCAATTTGATTTAACTTTCAACATTATATTCTATCTTTTGATTGATGTATTGTATGTTTTCAGGCCGTCCCAATATGGACCCTACAGTTCGTGCTGTTCTGAATGACTTTGGCCTGGTTCAGCATACTTTGTTAGAGTCAGCAGAGCACACGTTTGTTCACGTCATCCACAGTCACTGCAGCAGAGACTTTGTACACACGGAGCTGACTGAGGAACTGAAGTCATGCTGTGGACTACAGCTGGTTCCTACACACCGTTTGGTAGATCTGGCGTCCGTGAAACCAGTGACTGACATCATTGTCATTCTGGACAAGTCAAAAAATATCTTCCTGCATGACACTGTCAAGACCTATTTTCAGCCAGACACCCATGTTCTGTTTCTGCAGACGGGAGACTATCGTCCGTCCTGGATTGATCGCTGCTTTCCGCATCACACTCTGATGCTGTATTCTGTGTCACAGAAGAACCTGTCACACTTCTGGCACTCACTGGCCTCACTAATTGGTTTGTGACGTATCATTGTACTTTAGAATTTAGTTTAATCATGCATGTTGTGGTATTTGCACATGCTTTGGTATTCATTCTACTACTACTACTACTGCTCTTCATGATAATGATAATGATAGCAATGCTAATGACAGTTGTGTCTATATGTATTTCTTTGTCTTAATACTATCACAAGTGAAAGAGGGAGAGAGAGGGATAGGGAGGATTTTGTGTATATTTCAATTCAGTTTCCTCTCAGCATTTTATTGCCATCGTCTTTTGATTGACACGTACATTAAAATAAAGGATTCCTGAATAAGAAACCCTGCAACAAATTAATCATTATATACCATAAATCTCGTATTGCACACGTGTTAGTTAAATTATGACATTGAACAAACATGTGAAACATCAATATTGTAAAAACTCGTGACTCGCAACTGCCAGTAAAAACACTTGAAAAAGATTTATTATAACTCAGATATCCACACTTTCATACAAGAACACCAGTTTTATGTAACACACATACACACACACACACACACACACACACACACACACACACACACACAGAGGTAAATGGCACCAATGGATATGTCAGTAATGTGCGTGCTGCCTGTCAAGGTTGGTTGTTCGGATTGCTGTTGGGATAAAAGAACAGTAACATGTTGTTCTTGCAAGGGGTGCTCGAAACCTACCACTTCTGTCTACCCGTTTGCTGTTGAAGTCCGAGAAGATGATTATAATTATAATAATGCTTATGATGATAATGATAAGAAGAAGAAGAAGAAGAATTGTGTTAGTACTACTACCACTCCTCCTCCTACTGCTGCTGCTGTTGCTGCTACTACTACTACCAATGATAATGATAAAAATGATAATGATAATTATGTCAATATGTATTTCTTTGTCTTAACGCTTTCACTAATCACACACACACACACACACACACACACACACACACACACACACACACACACACACACACAGATAGAGAGAGAGAGTTGATTTTGTGTACATTTCAATTTGATTTTCCTTTCAACATTATATTCTATCTTTTGATTGATGTATTGTATGTTTTCAGGCCGTCCCAATATGGACCCTACAGTTCGTGCTGTTCTGAACGACTTTGGCCCGGTTCAGCATACTTTGTTAGAGTCAGCAGAGCACACGTTTGTTCACGTCATCCACAGTCACTACAGCAGAGACTTTGTACACACGGAACTGACTGACGAACTGAAGTCACGCTGTGGACTACAGCTGGTTCCTACACACCGTTTGGTAGATCTGCCGTCCGTGAAACCAGTAACTGACATCATTGTCATTCTGAACAATCCTGCCAATGACATGTTCCTGCAAAACACTGTCTATACCTATTGTCAGCCAGACACCCACATTCTGTTTCTGCAGAAGGGAGACTATCGTCTGTCCTGGATTGTTCGCTGCTTTTTGCATCACACTCTGATGCTGTATTCTGTGTCACAGAAGAACCTGTCACACTTCTGGCACTCGCTGGCCTCACAAATTGGTTTGTGACGTATCTTTGTATTTTAGAATTTAGTTTAAACATGCATGTTTTGGTATTTGCGCGTACTTTGGTTTTCATTCTACTACTACTGCTACTGCTACCGCTACTCATGATAATGATAATGATAGCATTGCTAATGACAGCTGTGTCTATATGTATTTCTTTGTCTTTATACTATCACAAGTGAAAGAGGGATAGAGATGGAGGAGGAGCATTTTTTGTATATTTTAATTCGATTTTCCTCTCAGCAATTTATTGCCATCATAATATTCTATCTTTTGATTGACAAAAAAGATATATGTTCTGAAATAACACGTACATTAAAATAAAAGATTCCTGAATAAGACACCCTGCAACACATTAATCATTATAAACCATAAATCTCGAATTGCACACGTGTCAGTTAAATTATGACAGTGAACAAACATGTGAAACATCAATATTGTAAAACTCGTGACTCGCAACTGTCAGTAAAAACACACAGATAAATGGCGCCAGTGGACATGTCAGTAATGTGCATGCTGCCTGTCAAGGTTGATTGTTCGGATTGCTGTTGGGATAAAAGAACAGTAACATGTTGTTCTTACAAAGGGTGCTCAAAACCTACCACTTCTGTCTATCCGTTTGCTGTTGAAGTCCGTGAAGATGATTATAATAATAATAATGGTAATGATAATAATGATAAGAAGAAGAAGAAGAAGAAGACTTGTGTTGCTACTACTACCACTCCTTCTCCTACTGCTGCTGCTGTTGCTGCTACTACTATTTCCAATGATAATGATAAAAGTGATAATGATAATTATGTCAATATGTGTTTCTTTGTCTTAATGCTTTCACTAATCACACACACACACACACACACACACACACACACACACACACACACACACACACACACACACACACACACACACACACAGAGAGAGAGAGAGAGAGTTGATTTTGTGTACATTTCAGTTTGATTTAACTTTCAACATTATATTCTATCTTTTGATTGATGCATTGTATGTTTTCAGGCCGTCCCAATATGGACCCTACAGTTCGTGCTGTTCTGAATGACTTTGGCCTGGTTCAGCATACTTTTTTAGAGTCAGCAGAGCACACGTTTGTTCACGTCATCCACAGTCACTGCAGCAGAGACTTTGTACACACGGAGCTGACTGAGGAACTTAAGTCACGCTGTGGACTACAGCTGGTTCCTACACACCGTTTGCTAGATCTGCCGTCCGTGAAACCAGTGACTGACATCATTGTCATTTTGGACAATCCTGACAATAAGATGTTCCTTCAAGACACTGTCACGACCTATTGTCAGCCAGACACCCACATTCTGTTTCTGCAGACGGGAGACTATCGTCCATTCTGGATTTATAAAAGCTTTCGACAACACTCTCACATGCTGTGTTCTGTGTCACAGAAGAACCTGTCACACTTCTGGCACTCACTGGCCTCACTAATTGGTTTGTGACGTATCTTTGTACTTTAGAATTTAGTTTAATCATGCATGTTGTGGTATTTGCGCGTACTTTGGTATTCATTCTACTACTACTACTGCTACCCATGATAATGATAATGATAGCAATGCTAATGACAGTTGTGTCTATATGTATTTCTTTGTCTTAATACTATCACAAGTGAACGAGGGAGAGAGAGGGATAGGGAGGATTTTGTGTATATTTCAATTCGATTTATTCACAGCATTTTATTGCCATCGTCTTTTGATTGACACGTACATTAAAATAAAGGATTCCTGAATAAGACACCCTGCAACAAATTAATCAGTATATACCATAAATCTCGTATTGCATACGTGTTAGTTAAATTATGACATTGAACAAATATGTGAAACATCAATATTGTAAAACTCGTGACTCGCAACTGCCAGTAAAAACATTTGAAAAAGATTTACTCTGCGATATCCACACTTTCATACAAGAACACCAGTTTTATGTAACACATATACACACACACACGCACACACACACACACACACACACACACACACACACACACAGATAAATGGCACCAATGGATATGTCAGTAATGTGCGTGCTGCCTGTCAAGTTTGGTTGTTCGGATTACTGTTGGGATAAAAGAACAGTAACATGTTGTTCTTGCAAGGGGTCCTCGAAACCTACTGCTTCTGCCTACCCGTTTGCTGTTGAAGTCCAAGAAGATGATTATAATTATAATAATGCTTATGATAATAATGATAAGAAAAAGAAGAATTGTGTTGCTACTACTACCACTCCTCCTCCTATTGCTGCTGCTGTTGTTGCTACTACTACTACCAATGATAATGATAAAAATGATCATGATAATCATGTCAATATGTATTTCTTTGTCTTAACGCTTTCACTAATCACACACACACACACACACACACACACACACACACACACACAGAGAGAGATAGAGAGAGAGTTAATTTTGTGTACATTTTCAACATTATATTCTATCTTTTGATTGATATGTTTTCAGGCCGTCCCAATATGGACCCTACAGTTCATGCTGTTCTGAATGACTTTGGTCCGGTTCAGCATACTTTTTTAGAGTCAGCAGAGCACATGTTTGTTCACGTCATCCACAGTCACTGCAGCAGAGACTTTGTACACACGGAGCTGACTGAGGAACTGAAGTCACGCTGTGGACTACAACTGGTTCCTAGACACCGCTTGGTAGATCTGGCGTCCATAATACCAGTGACTGACATCATTGCCATTCTGGACAAGCCTGACAATGACATGTTCCTGCAAGACACTGTCACGACCTATTGTCAGCCAGACACCCACATTCTGTTTCTGCAGAAGGGACACTATCGTCCGTCCTGGATTGATCGCTGCTTTCTGCATCACACTCTGATGCTGTATTCTGTGTCACAGAAGAACCTGTCACACTTCTGGCACTCACTGGCCTCAGAAATTGGTTTGTGACGTATCTTTGTATTTTAGAATTTAGTTTAAACATGCACGCTGTGGTATTTGCGCGTACCTCGGTATTCAATCTACTACTACTGCTACTGCTACTCATGATAATGATAGCAATGCTAATGACAGATGTGTCTATATGTATTTCTTTGTCTTAATAGTATCGCAAGTGAAAGAGGGATAGAGAGGGAGGAGGAGCATTTTTTGTATATTTTAATTCGGTTTTCCTCTCAGCAATTTTTGCCATCATAATATTCTATCTTTTGATTGACAAAAAAGATATATGTTCTGAAATAACACGTACATTAAAATAAAAGATTCCTGAATAAGACACCCTGCAACACACACACACACACACACACACACACACACACACACACACACATTGAGATAGAGAGTTGATTTTGTGTACATTTGATTTTCCTTTCCACAGTATATTCTATCTTTTGATTGATGTATTGTATGTTTTCAGGCCGTCCCAATATGGACTCTACAGTTCGTGCTGCTCTGAATGACTTTGGCCCGGTTCAGCATACTTTGTTAGAGTCAGCAGAGCACACGTTTGTTCACGTCATCCACAGTCGCTGCAGCAGAGACGTTGTATACACGGAACTGACTGAGGAACTGAAGTCACGCTGTGGACTACAGCTGGTTCCTACACACCGTTTGGTAGATCTGCCGTCCGTGAAACCAGTAACTGACATCATTGTCATTCTGGACAATCCTCACAAAGACATATTCCTGCAAAACACTGTCTATACCTGTTTTAAGCCAGACACCCACATTCTGTTTCTGCACAAGGGAGACTGTCGTCTGTTCTGGATTGTTCGCTGCTTTTTGCATCACACTCTGATGCTGTATTCTGTGTCACAGAAGAACCTGTCACACTTCTGGCACTCGCTGGCCTCACAGATTGGTTTGTGACGTATCTTTGTATTTTAGAATTTAGTTTAAACATGCATGTTGTGGTATTTGCGCGTACATTGGTATTCATTCTACTACTACTGCTACTGCTGCTCATAATAATGATAATGATAGCAATGCTAATGACAGTTGTGTCTATATGTATTTCTTTGTCTTAATACTATCACAAGTGAAAGAGGGATAGAGAGGGAGGAGGAGCATTTTTTGTATATTTTAATTCGATTTTCCTCTCAGCAATTTATTGCCATCATAATATTCTATCTTTTGATTGACAAAAAAGATATATGTTCTGAAATAACACGTACATTAAAATAAAAGATTCCTGAATAAGACACCCTGCAACACATTAATCATTATAAACCATAAATCTCGAATTGCACACGTGTCAGTTAAATTATGACATCGAACAAACATGTGAAACATCAATATTGTAAAACTCGTGACTCGCAACTGCCAGTAAAAGCATTTGAAAAAGATTTACTATAACTAAGATATCCACACTTTCATACAAGAACACCAGTTTCATGTAACACACACACACACACACACACACACACACACACACACACACACACAGAGATAAATGGCACCAATGGATATGTGAGTAATGTGCATGCTGCCTGTCAAGGTTGGTTGTTCGGATTGCTGTTGGGATAAAAGAACAGTAACATGTTGTTCTTGCAAGGGGGCTCGAAACCTACCACTTCTGTCTACCCGTTTGTTGTTGAAATCCGAGAAGATGATTATAATTATAATAATGCTTATGATGATAATGATAAGAAGAAGAAGAAGAATTGTGTTACTACTACTACCACTCCTCCTCCTATTGCTGCTGCTGTTGTTGCTACTACTACTACCAATGATAATGATAAAAATGATAATGATAATTATGTCAATATGTATTTCTTTGTCTTAACGCTTTCACTAATCACACACACACACACACACACACACACACACACACACACACAGATAGAGAGAGAGAGAGATTTTGTGTACATTTCAATTTGATTTTCCTTTCAACATTATATTCTATCTTTTGATTGATGTATTGTATGTTTTCAGGCCGTCCCAATATGGACCCTACAGTTCGTGCTGTTCTGAACGACTTTGGCCCGGTTCAACATACTTTGTTAGAGTCAGCAGAGCACACGTTTGTTCACGTCATCCACAGTCGCTGCAGCAGAGACTTTGTACACACGGAACTGACTGACGAACTGAAGTCACGCTGTGGACTACAGCTGGTTCCTACACACCGTTTGGTAGATCTGCCGTCCGTGAAACCAGTGACTGACATCATTGTCATTTTGGACAATCCTGACAATGACATGTTCCTGCAAGACACTGTCTATGCCTGTTTTAAGCCAGACACCCACATTCTGTTTCTGCAGAAGGCAAAGTATCACCCTTCCTGGATTGATGCCAGAATTCCACCCTGCAATCTGATGCTGTATCCTGAGTCACAGAAAAAAACGTTGTCAGAATTCTGGCACAGACTTGCTTCACGGATTGGTTTGTAAATTATACTTTTTATTTCTTTTTCAAATGTATTTTTAGGTGACTCCATGTTTGTACTTTAGCAGCCTCTTTCGCCCCCTTCAGTGATGTGTTGGTTATTGAATATTTGTCAAACGATCTGCGCTATAATTGGCTAATTCCGGAAAAAAGAACAACAACAACAAAAAACAGACCACTTGGGCGAATGTAGGTAGTGTAAGACATTCACACTGAGCATAATGCGCAACAGCCTTTCTGTGTCTCGAGTCATATTTTAAAGCCTGATGTCTAAGATGAAAAGCGATCCGTTAAAAATTCCCATGCCATATAATTTGTATTCAAATTAACGTCCCATTAGTTGCTCCGGAGATATAATCATCAGTGTAAATTCTATATTTAGCGAAGTTTCTGCTTGAACTAAATGATTAAAAAACAACTGCCATTAATTATTGCGTCAGCATGTCAAGGGTGCAGAAAACTGTTTAATGTTCTTTTGGCAAGATATGAATCTTGCAAGAAGCAAGCTAAGCTACAGAAGATGGATACCAGCAATGTATCCATACTTCACTATGGAAGTGAATCTAAGAGGGAAGAATGAGTTGAGTACTTCAAATCGTGGAGAAAGTCTTGTAGCCAGCAGATCTAAGAGGCTAACTCAGCTCCACGGCCGTAGTCTACAGGTAATGCCTTGGGCAGCAGTGAGTTCGTGAAGGATACAAAGAGGGGCAGCGGCCCATGTACCAGGGTGGACGTGCTTATGTTACTGTACGAGTGTTGTTAACAATTTCCAACCAGACTGTGACGCGAGTGACAATCACCCGGTTTGCCACTGGTTTAAACACGAGTTACCAAAGCATGAATCCTATGTTGCTAATTGTGTGCATCCTATGAAGTACGTCTGTTTGCTTTAATATCACATTTACACTTTCTGATAAGGAAACTAGCTCATAATGTAACGGACAGTTATTCTGATGTGATGATGATGATGTGATTTGTTGCTTGTTTAATATTTCAGAAAAACACAAGCTCAGCACGCTCACAGAGATGGTGGGAAGTACAGGAAGCCAGCAACATGAACAGACAAGTTCAACAGGGAGCTGCTCCAAAGAAACCGAGCAGTCCACTGACCAGCACTCTACCGTCGAATCTGGAGACATCATGGATGCTGAATCTGTCAACACAAACCTTGGGAACTCTAACACCGGATGCTTTGAAGATGTCAAACATGTGCACAAGACAGAAGAGCAGCAGCCAGCAGACCTACAGACCACATCAGGAATGCAGACAGTCATTCAGGGTGTGGAATCAGATGTGGGAAGCCAAGAATCAGATGACTCCATTAGCTGTCATAATGACGGAGACGAGTCTTGCAGAAGTCATTGTTCATATTGTTCAACAACATCATCTGCATCATCTCTATCAGATTTTGAACAGTCTGATACAGAAGAGCAGCAGCCAGCAGACCTACAGACCACATCAGGAATGCAGACACTCATTCAAGGTGTGGAATCAGATGTTGGAAGTCAAGAATCAGATGACTCCATTAGCTGTCATAATGACGGAGACGAGTCTTGCAGAAGTCATTGTTCATATTGTTCAACAACATCACCTGCATCATCTCTATCAAATTTTGAACAGTCTGATTACTCTGATGAGAACAGTGGTGAGGTCAATATTGGCGGCAAGTGTCATGCATCAGATGCATATCGGTCAGAAAATACTGTCCCCCCTCCAATATTTGTGGAAGACTGGCAGACGTCCATTGTCTTGAACAAAGAAGGTGGCTGTCTAAAACAAGACAACTCCGATGTGGTTCTTCGCGTGCCAGCTGATGCTGTTGAGGACAACCCCGTCGAGGTACACGCTGCAGTGTGTGCTAATGTGGATCACATCAGAGACGTGCTGAAACTGTCAGATGATGAGGAGGTGATATCACCCGTTGCTGAGTACTGGGCTGGGGAAATTTTCCACTTCCAACGTCCTGTGACTGTGGAACTCCCCCACATTTTGCCCTCGGACTGTGACCCAGAACTCGTTTACGTTTATCATGTCTCCCGGAACCAACATGGCAAAGTCTGCGTGAGCAGGCTGAAACATGAGAAAGATGACGATACACCTGGAGGAGTGACTCTCCCACATGACCAGATCATCAGCCAGGATAAGGTAACCCTTTCACCTGCAAATGAAGAAACTGTACAAAATGTGGAATCTGAGGCAGCAGCAAGTACTGGAGAACCAAATTCACATGATGGTATGATAGAACGATTGGGCAATTTCAAAATTTTACCAGAGGGCATAGTGACAATTTCAACTTGCCGATTTTGTGGTTATGTTTGTGTCAAGTGCAATGCCAAGAAAAAGAAAAATCCTCCTTTATATGTCATGGGATGTGTTCGTGACAGCTCTGAGCGATGGATCGAGATTTCCTCTTGTGTATGGGATGCAAGACTGAAAATCAGTGACTTCAGAAAGGTAAGAGTTTATGCATGACATATATGGAAACCATTTGCTCTTTGTTGAGGACCATCAGCTTTAAGTTTACTTTTGGGTCTTGGAAATAGTGTGGGAGCATACACATGCATGGACAGTCTGTGATTACTATGGACGATACCTGTACTGCTGTTTAATTTTGTATTGTTTTAATGCAACTGTTAGTTAATAATGCTGCTTGTTCTTGTGTGCATAAAATCTAGATTTGTAGTCACTTAAAAAATTGGTTTACACTTTTTTTTTTAACTCTAAAACGTATTCTTGTTGAAATGATAGAATTTTACATTTTTGATAGTGACTGGTATATTGCAGATCTGAGAGTGTTATATATATTCTAGAATGTGAAAATGCTACTGTTTAATAACACATTGTTACACACATACGTTGCTGATTACGATAAGAAACGATAATGTATGTTTGGTCAGAAAAATTTCATTCTCAAGTCGTAAGGTACGAGAAATGTGCCCAAACTGTCATAAGAAGGTTCATTCTTCAATAAAAACTAATCACATTTTAACTTTTGAAGCGTAGTGGCTTCTCCATGGCTACGCTAAAACATATTTGAGAGGAGAAAGAGAGGAAGAGAGAGAGGGAGGGAGAGAGATTGGCGCACCAGAGTGATCCAACAATTTTTAGTTACTTTTTATAAGAATACTAAAACAACAACAAGAACAGAACAAAAACAACAAAAGTACAGGAAGTAATGACACTCTTAGTGAGACAAAGGCACACAAGTCCAAGCCAACTTCTTTTGAGTAAAGACCTTTCCAGTAAGCTTTTTTTCTATTCATTGATTATATTCAAAAGCACTCAGTTAAATAAACCAGGAGTTTGGTAACGCCTCCCTGTATTTTGCTCTTTTTTTTTTCTTTTTCTTTTTTTTTATAAAAACGCAATTTCTGTATGTTAGGAGTACGGAGTGGAGCCAGGAAACGACAAAAAGTACCTCAATCGTCTTGAAAACCTCACAGATTCTAAGCTGTACATGCGTCTCAGACTGTCCGAGGGGTTCAGTCACTGCCTGGATGTACAAGGGAACCCTTTACTGCCTGAATTGAAGGTGGGTTATGGTCATTAGGTTTATATTTGTCCCCACACCTGTCTCTGTCAGCTTTTATTGTGTGAATGCAATGATGCACATCGAGAAACAATCCTTCAAAGACATCAACCATGGGTCTTATTGACATACGTGATGGGTGTAAATTATATTGAATTGGATTACTCTTTTTTTTGTCACAACAGATTTCTCTGAGTGAAATTCGGGCTGCACTCCCCAGGGAGAGCGCGTCGCTACACTGAGAGCGCCACCCATTTTTTTGTATTTTTACCTGCGTGCAGTTTTATTTCTTTTTCCTATCGAAGTGGGTTTTTCTATATAATTTTTCTATTAATATAATTTTTCTATATAATTTTGACAACCCTTTTGTCGCCGTGGGTTCTTTTACGATTTGTGATTGTACCGTGATTCGAACCAGTGCTCTCAGAGTCTCTCGCTTCCTGGACGGACGCGTTACCTCTAGACCATCACTCCACTTAAAAAATCATCCCCAGCAGGATTCGAACCCGTGACCTCTGGATAAGAAGTCCAGCGCGCTATCCACTGCGCTACAGGGACTTAATCAGCAGATACACGACTGATATATCTCAGCATCAAACACAACACCAAATCACGAGTCACTGGTTGAGGCAGCAAATGAATTTAATTCTTGTCACTGGTTGAGGCAGCAAATGAATTTAATTCTTAGTGTGTACGTTTTGATATTGATGAAACCAGTGATGTAAATATGCTATGGTCTTCTGTATTGTCTTAACAGGTTGTCATCTAATATATTTTACATCCCGTCTGGACAAGGCCCTTTCATCATATCGCTTTAAGGAAGGGTTTTACCCTTCTTAAACATGAGCCAGTCAGTTGAATCATGTACTTTTCGTTCTATTTCTCTCTCTGTCTCTGTATCTTGAATCAGACTCTTTCTCATTTTAGTTTGATTCCAATATAAGAAATATTAGACTCGTAGTTCCGATACGTTTATGTCTTGTTTAATTTCTTACTGTGCCAGTTGGTTGTTTGCTGAACAGTAACGACTTGAAGAATTATAAGGTCAAGCTGGGACAAGACCTTTTTTGTGAGTGTTTGGTTTAAGTTCGATGTGTAAATGTGCAAAATGATGCTTGAATTACTACTTTATTTTCTACACGCGTTTTACGTACTTTTATTTCACAAGAAGGATGTAATTGAGTACCCGATGTTACAAAGGCTATTCAGCTAATGACATTGAAAAGTTTCAGTGTTTTTAGTGTCTCTGTCTCTCTCTTTTTTGCTCTCCCAAGCAACAGCTGTTTCGCACTTTGTAGTGTTACCCGCTTCTGTCACAGTGCCTCCTGGTTAAAGACGTGTGACCAAAGAATGTTGCTGCTTTTGCTCGATGTCTCAGTATAACTCCCCTTAGAATTAAGACCAACGGACATAGTTTTCTTTTCAGACTCCAAAGACGTGGAATAGACTCCCTGACAACCCACGACACTCTTGAGTCCCTCGTCTCGTATAAATATGGCCTAAAATTATCACCTCTTCTCTCAGCATTAAGTTCTATTGAGACCTCATACAGAAAATTGAAAACGGAATGGGAAGCCCAGAGTGGCATAAGGCAATGCGCAACTTTCAGATAAAAAAAAAATCACATGGGACATGCAGGAGTTAAGGGAAATGAGCGAGCTGACAGACTTGCTGGTAACGCAACACCAACGAGTGGCCTACATCTAGGAAAATCGGAAATCCTCAGAAAAGTCAAAGAATATCAAAAAGAACAGGTACAAGGCCATCACACCATCGATCGCCTCAAAGAAATAAAAGCAGAGAGAGGGAGCGGCCGTAAGTCTAACATGAAAGGTAGAGCAGGATGCTTTGCAAATCAAACAAATATCGGCATCATTTCCAAACCAACATTGCGCAAATTTCTTCAAAACGGAACAGAGTCTCTGTAGGCTTTTCCAAATACAATAGACTGAGCAACACACTAGACGCCACGTTCTTGGCATCAGAGATCTCTTCCCATCCCTCTTGCGGCCAATCAGTGGCAGCCTCTGTGCGTGTGTGTATATGTGTGTTTGTGTGTATGTGTGGGCCTGTGTTTTTGAGTGCGTTTGTGCATGCGTGAGAGTGTAAGTGTACACAAGTGTCAGGAGAGTTCTGTGCATGTGTGTGTGTGTGTGTGTGTGTGTGTGAGGGGGAGGTGGGGGTGCAGGGAGGAGGTGAGATAGAGGATGAGGTATGTGAGTGTATGCATGCCTACAATGTGGGAGCATCAGGATATTGGAACGTATATATTATATATATATATATCTTTGTATATATGTGTGTGGGGTTGGGGGTGGGAGATATGGGCGTGTGTGTGTGTGCTTGTACAAGTAAGTGTTCATCTGTGTGTGTGAGTGTGTGTGCGTGTTTGTGTGTGTGTGTGTGTGTGTGTGTGTGTGCCGTGGAAGTTGCGATACATAGACTAGAAATGAGTGTGTGGAGGAGGGGGTAGAGGAGGTGCAGGGAAATTTGTGGTGTGTGTGTGTGTGTGTGTGTGTGTGTGTGTGTGTGTGTGTGAGTAGCAGACGTCCAGACGGTCCTCACTAGCTGGCTGGTACAGGCTACAGCCGAATAAACAATCTCATTGGAAGAGCAGGAGGGTATTGGAGGCAGACGCCTCCAGCAGTTCTTCCTGAGCCACAGCCAGATGGGCGGCCAAACTCTCGGCCACCTCGTATAATTGACAACTTTAATAGGACATCCACATTCATATGTTTTGCCCCAGATCAGTGTTGGATGATCATGTGTTACTGGGACAACTTCTCTGTCCATGCCACCAACTGCCCATGTGTATCTTTGAACCGAAGGAGCCAAGTGAGGCTCGAATGGTCAGTCCTCACTGTGAAAGGCCTACCAAGTAGGTGATATTTGAAGTGTCTGGTGAAACTGATGTTGCCTAGGAGTTCTTTCAGTGTGGTGCAGTATCTTCCCTGCTCTGGGGAAGATACTAGATTATCGCCCTCCGTCGTGCACTTGGAATGAGCACAGCCCCATTGGCTACATCACTAGCATCCGTGTCTAAAAAGAATGGCTCTGTTGCACTGAGCAAACATCAGAGGTTCCATGAGTATCTCTCACAGTTTTTAGACGGCTTCCTGCTCTTCCCCCATTACAACTTGTTATTCCGTCAGTCCATACCTTTCACCTTCGCAAAAAATACGATGATAGTTAACGAATCCAAGGGACCTTTCCACATCCTTCGAAGACTTGGGAATGGGCTCCTGGGCTACCGCCTGTATGTCCTCATCTGACATCACTAGCTTGTTTGAACTAACCATCCACCTCTGAAATTCCATCTACCATCGTCAGATGGGCTTCTCCTTCTCTGGTAAATATTGCAG
The DNA here is from genome assembly GCF_041734735.1 of Babylonia areolata. NCBI lineage: Eukaryota > Metazoa > Mollusca > Gastropoda > Neogastropoda > Buccinidae > Babylonia > Babylonia areolata. The sequence continues at coordinate 34,235,287 of NC_134886.1, forward strand.
GTGTGCGTCTCATGTGTTGCTTAATTGGTTTCGCATCACACGTATCGATGTCTTGTTCAGTTGCAGTGAAGTTGCCGAAATCGAAGTCACTTTTGGCGAACAGGTCTTGATAACTGAGGAGGAGCTGTTCCAGCTGTACGCACTGTTCCACTGTCAAGTTTTGGAGTCCTCACTTGCTGTCATGGGTGCTTGGGCAGACCTGATAAGCCAGAGTTGCTTGATGCATCAGAGGGCTCTACAATGTAAACAAACATTTTCAGAGTGTCTGGATAGTTCTTTTGCTCCATGGTCCTGTGTTGCACATCCATGGGTCATCGAGTAAAATGTCTTGAACTTTGTGGGTGACTGCCAGAAACTAGTCTTTGCTGACAGAACAATATGTGTCACTGATATTCAGCAGACCCAGGATTGGGTCTGTTTCTGCTCTTTGGACTGTACATGGTATAAGATCACTGTTGTTGCCAGGCTCGACGTAGTAGTCTCGCAGTTCCAGCTTACCCCTGACCCGTATTACTGAATTAGCAGGGACTACTGTTTTCCTAGACACTGACTTTTGCCACTGATTGGGTACTTTTGAACTTCACTCGTCCCCTTCCTGTAGAGTGACCGACCTCAGGTCCAGAATGGCACCTCAGTGGTTAAGTATATATATATATATATATATATGTGTGTGTGTGTGTGTGTGTGTGTGTGTGTGTGGCGTGTTTGTAAAGAGGAATTACGTCCGCATAAGAAGCAAGAGAATCTGAGTGCACTGGTTCGTCAGTATTGTCGGATGAAGCGATAAAGCTATATTCCGTGTGCGGTATGCGCTTGGCGCACGTAAAAGAACCCACAGCAACAAACGGGATGTCCCTGACAAATGTTTGTAGGAAAATTCAATACACTAGGAATAGGAAAACAAATACACTAGCAGCCAGAAAAAAAGTGTGATGCTTTCATTGTAGCAAGAGCAGTCCAAATTCCACACTGAAAAATATGTTGTGACAAAAAGAATAATGCAATATAATATTCTCTCTCTCTCTCCCTCTCTCTCTCTCTCTCTCTCTCTCTCTCTCTCTCTCTCCACACACACACACACACACACACACACACACACACACACACATATATATATATATATATATATGTGTGTGTGTGTGTGTGTGTGTGTGTGTGTGTGTGTATGTGATCTGTTTTTGTTTATGTTTTTTTTTTTTTTTAGAAATATGACATTCCAAGCATGCTAAGTTGCAAGAAATGCATCACACGTGGGAAGTTCTTTCCCATCTCCAATGACTGGATCCTGGAACCCCGTAACGGCTACGTCCTATCACCAGACCACGTGTTCGTTGTTGACGTCACCCACGTGGCAGCGAATGTGTCTCCGTCATGGCAGGACGTGGACCAGAGGGAAAAACTAACAACAGTTGTTGTGAAGGTGATCAGTCAGACTGAAACATAAAGTGAGCTGGTTATGAAGTGTAATGGCGTTTCTTATTGTTTTACTTGTCTGTTTACACACAACGTGACTATTTAACAGAACATTGCCTCGGTTGTCTTTGTGTCCGTGCTATCTATGTGCCTGTGTGTGCCTGTATTTTCTTCGGAAATATGTGTCTGTTGACACCGATTTTGCCTTGAAATTAGGTCAGATATATAGAGGGTAGGGTGGAGATGAAATGGGAATGGGTAGTTCCCACTAACGATCCAAATAATAATAATTTTTTAATCACCGTAAGAAACGAGTGTTTGTCGATTGTGTGCTGGAAAATGAGCTATATTATCTTAAGAACGCTGCATCAATTGGCATTTCATTGTTTTACGATGCGAATATTGACATATCAAACTTTCAATCTGTCCCTGTCTTCATCACGACGTTTTTTGTTTCGTTTAATTGCCAACCGCATTGTCAAGTGTGATTGCTCTGGACAAGTCACACTCTTTCTCGGCAAAATTATGATCAGTGGATCTGACAGGCAGACACAAAAGACCATGCACATACATTAGAACATAAGAACAATATTGTTGGGAAGTAACGTGAAAAGGAGAGGGTAGAGAAGAAGGGGTGGAATGCAGAAATAGACAGATGGAATGAGATATGAACTGATGAGCTTTCAAAACACACACACACACACACACACACACACACACACACACACACACACACACACACAGCGCGTGCACAAATTCAATATCTTTTTTTCAGATGCCTGAAAGTCAATGGACAAAAGAGCTCCAAGCCCTCAGCACAGCTGAATTGGAGAGCATGGCCAAGAATTTAAACATCTCCGAACCTCGTGGCACAGAAAGGTGAGAGAACCCCATAGCTGTTGCTTATTATCTATGTGACATTTACTCTTATATTTGAGGGCTATTTCTCTGAAGGTCTGCATTATCATTGACATTCACCTTGCTGAATATCAAAAACAAATTGTCCTGCGGTCTGTCGTACTCAGAAAACTGGATGTTAAAACCACCCAGTGAGTCAGTGTAAAAGTCTACCAGGTGTTAAAATCACACTGGTCAGTGTAACAGACAGTGTACAAGCTTCAGAACAAAGGTAAGTGATTTTTCTGTGAAATTGATTAATAATTTGTCATCGCGTTATTGTTTAATTTTTGAATTATTAGTAAATTATTGAGAGAGCACCAGCCGCCGTGGCGAAGTGGTTAGCGTCACGGACTGACGGCTGGGAGGACGCGGGTTCGAATCCCAGCGGAGGTGGGTTTTTCTGCCCGTGGCCGGCTCCTACCCAGCGTTGAGTGTGCTGTGGGCCTAAATGGGGAGACTGGGACCACACAGTCGAGTGTCATCCACTTCAAGGATGCGTCTTTGGGTGTGTTGCTCTAATTACCTAACCAACACTGCAAGTATCTGTATCTCTCGCCGGGATATCATTATGACAGGAAGCATAGAGTACAGCCTTGTCACGCAGTCCCAAACCAAAATAGACCTCCATAGCCACATCGTCTTCATCATCGTCATCCTCCTCCTCCTTCATCATCATCAATATAAAAAAAATATAGTCTCAAAGTCTGTGGCCTTTCATGCCCTGCTCTCATGGTGACCTCAGTTTCGATACCCCTCCACTTCCGTACTTGGGGTGAGTCCTGTCAATGTCGTCAGTGTCGGCAGATTCATGGGTGGCTGTTGTTTGAGGGACGTGGTGGCGGTCTCCACTCTGGGAGGGACACTCACGCAGTCTGGCTCCGCGACTAAGCCATTATTGTCGTTAGTAGGGGGCTTTGTAGGTGGTGTCCTAAGTACGTTAAAACAGAACAGGCACCACTGAACACCACCGAAGTGACTCAGCAGCAGTGCAGGGTCTCCTCTGGTGTGTGGCCTCCTGGCGACCTAACATCGATGGTTCCCTGTGGACTGCCGACGCTGGAACTGCGACGGACGAACCCGGGTGTGGCCTTGTATGGGGGAATCTAAATGAGTGGCATGGGAGAAATGCCACTGAAATGGTGCAGATGATGGGGCAGCAAAAAATATATATATATATTGAGAGGGCTCAAAACTCCCCGGAAGAACCTGAAGTTTTCCGCAAAATACAATCTGCTATGCAACAATACCCAGATGCACCCTTCCACCGTCTAAGAGGAGACAACCTGACTAAAATCCGCAATCCCACGGCTTTCATACAGTACCAATAGGATGAATGGCTGTTGGGTTAAACAGTCACTGACTGTATGCAGTCTGGCCCTAGGGCGACACCAGGCTGACGGACTCCATACAGATGGACATCCATTGCCCTTCCCTGATAAGAGGCTCTGTCAGGGCGACCGAATATTTTCCCTCACCACATAGAACACCTTTCTACTGATACTGACAAAACCCTGTCTCGCGTGCACCTCGGGGACCAGCTGCATAGCACGAGACATAAATTCAGATCCCCAAAACCCAAAAACAGGCGTGGTAAAAGAGGTGGGAAAAGATTGTGCTTAGGTAGCAGAATGACAAAAGCAGAGCGGCTGTCAAAGAAATTCTTTAGAATCGGCAGTTGGAATTGTTCCAGCGAGAGAATGAAATCTCAACAATTGAGAGACTGGCATGTGATTTTGACATTTTATGTCTCCAAGAGACCAGGACAAGTGCAGACAGACCAATACATTTTGAGAATTTCACAGTCTTTCAAAGGAATGAGTAGCAATCATACTGAACAAAAACCTAAAAAACAAAGTTTCCACCATAAATCTAGAGAAATGGTGTAGCAACTCATGTGAACTAGTGGGGGTGCGTCTTGAGAAACCTGACGGAATTCACAAAAGCGTCGTGCTCCTCAATGCCTATGTTCACCCAGGAACCTGCACAACAAAAGAGGATTGGGCCTTTTTAGAGGAAATAGAGAACGAATTTGGAGACTCAGTCATTATCTGTGGAGACCTTAATGCAAGATCAAAGTTATGGGACCAGCGGAACACCAACCCACAAGGACTCGCACTTGAAGGAATGATAGGGGAAATTCTTCTTAGCCCATTAACAACCACATCCCTAACTCGCCTTGGAACAAGACAAGGGGACAGTGACAGTGTGATCGACATCGCTCTAACATCTCCAAAATTCAGAGCAGAAATGAATGCAGAGACGCTTCCACACCAAGGTAGTGACCACCTCCCAGTAGTTTTCAATCTACAGAAACTATCAGATAAACCCTGTATGAAACAGCATGATCCATTTCAGTATGAAACCAAAGAGACGACCGTCATAAAAAAATTAAGACGCAGAAGAAACAAAAGAACGGCACCGAACAGGATGCAAACTATTCAGCCCCCATGGTGGAATACCAACACAGAGAGAGCCTGGATAGAAAAACATGCGGCTGTTAAACTTTGGCAAAAAGAGAGAACAAAACCATCTCCAGATAAAGAGATTGAAACAAAAATGAAAGAAAAAACGAAACAGTTTGAAGTCATTGCTCAAGAGGCCAAAAATGACAAGTGGAAACAGATTTGCGAGGCACTCAGTTATGACACAACATTGACAGAGTTCTGGCAATTTTATCGTCGCATGGAATGGAAAACGTGCACAACAACAACCCCAGACATGTTAGACACTGACGGAACCAAGCTTAAGACAAACGAAGAAAAAGAATCCACCCTGCTCAAACGTTTCATACAACAGAGCGATCAAAGAAACTTAGATGAAAAAAAGAAATATGTTGAGGAGTTAAACCAAACCCTTATGCAGACTGGACCCGATGATGACTTGACAATAGATGATCTAAACAAAGCAATAGCTAAATGCAAGAAAGAATCGGCTCCTGGCCCAGACAAAGTACACTACTCGGACATCAAGGAGCTATCAGAAGAAGACAGAAGCAAACTTTTCAATCTATATCAAAACAGTTTCCACAATGGACATGTGCCGGAGGACTGGACACACAGCTTCTTAAAACCCATACCAAAACCAGGAAATGACCATCGTCAGGTAGGTGGCTACCGGATCCTAACCATGCAAAACATTGCTGGAAAGCTCATGGAACGCATGATAGCCAGGAAACTTGTAAGGGATCTTGAACACAGGCACATTCTCCATTCAAATCAAGGTGGTTACAGAACAGGCAAGTCCACATGGGAAAATGCAGCTGCTTTTGCATATGAGGTGTATGAAGGATTTCAAAGAAAAGAAGAAACACTGGCAGTAGCAATCGACCTTGAAGATGCCTACAATAAAGTCCAGTTTGCACACCTCATGGAGCTGCTACTAAGGTATGGAGTAAGTTTGACACTGACAAGATGGATAGCAGCAGCGCTTTAGGAAAGAACCGTCGTCCTATGCCTCAGAGGTTGGATGTCTGCACCTTCTAAACTATCCATGGGACTGCCACAAGGGTCTCCGCTCTCTCCTGTCCTCTACAATGTCTACACGAAGGGCCTTGCAGACTTAAACAACAATGGAATAGCTCGGGTGCTTACTCTTGCGGATGATGGCCTGGTCTTCAAAACTTCAAAAGATGCTCAGGAAAGAACTAAAGCCGTCCAGAAACAACTAAACAATATTGCTCAATGGTGCAAAGACACAGGATCTTCCATCAATCCAGCGAAAGCCCAAACGTTGCTGTGCACCCTCAACAACAGAACCACGAGCAAATCACCACCACCTGTGTCATTCGACGGGATTCAGATCTAGAAAACCGAATGCCTACGCTACCTAGGAATACACTTCGACAGGATGCTGACCTTCAGAAAACATACGGAAAACACTGTTCTCAAATGCAAAAAGGGCCTTTCAGTCTTAAAAGCAATGGCAACCAAAGGTATTGAACAATGCCACCTCTTCCTGCTATACCAATCACTCGTCCTCAGTGTGATCAACTACGGACTTGGGCTAACAACACCATCTCAAAGCAACCTCCTAAAATTAGAAAGAGTTCAAAATGAAGCTATGAGGCTGATCCTTGGAACAACAAAAGACACGCCCACAGAAACTTTGCGATACCTGCTTGACCTTCCTTCAGTGCAGACCAGAAACAAGCTAGAACAGGTCAAGACCTACTTCAAAGCATTAGAAAACCCTCAAAACCCACTGCATGATGCAGTCAAAGAACCAAAAGGCAGCCATCTAGGGCGAGGAAGATCATGGATGGGGCAAGCAGAAGACACAATCCAGCTAGTATGCCGACTACAAGACCTGAAAGAAACAAAAGAATGGGATAAAAAAAAACCCGAAAACCTCAACCATCTATTCAACACAGCCATTTCACTCACTCTAGGAAGACATTGTTGGGAATGGCCAGAGGGCAAAACTGATACGGAAGTGAAGCTACTCATAGAAGAAAACAGTAAAGAAGAGGACATCATCATATACACAGATGGCTCAGTCACCAAAGACCAATCCGGTTGGTGATTCACTGCGAAACAAAATGGAAAAACAATTAGGGAAGAGAATGCTGCCTACAAAGCCACAACCTCCAGCCTAACGATGGAAGTTGAAGGTGTGACACATGCCCTCCAGTGGCTATTGTCCATCCATACGCCCGGAAACCAACATGCCATGATTCTAACCGACTCAATGAACCTCATACAGAAAATTGAAAACGAATGGGAAGCCCAGAGTGGCATAAAGCCACTCTGCAACTTTCAGATTAAAAGACTGACATGGTCATACTGCCCGGGACATGCAGGTGTTAAGGGAAATGAGCGAGCTGACAGACTTGCTGGTAACGCAACACCAACGAGCGGCCTACATCTAGGAAAATCGGAAATCCTCAGAAAAGTCAAAGAATATCAAAAAGAACAGGTACAAGGTCATCACACCATTGATCGCCTCAAAGAAAAAAAAGGTAGAGAGAGGAAGCGGCCGTAAGTCTAGCATGAAAGGTAGAGCACGATGCTTTGCAAATGAAACAAATATTGGCATTATTTCTAAACCAGCATTGCCCAAATTTCTTCAAAACGGAACAGAGTCTCTGTAGGCTTTTCCAAATACAATAGACTGAGCAACACACTAGACGCCACCTTCTTGGCATCAGAAATCTTGTGTTTAAAAGAAATAATATACGATTCAAATCTATATTTAATAAAAATGCCAACTAAATCTGTTTGTAACAAACAGGAACCACTGAACACGCCGAAGTGACTCGGCAACCATGTAGGTTCTTCATTGCTGTGTGTCCTCCTAGCAATTTAACATCAATAGTTCCACGTAGTCGTCCCGTCCGGTGCTGAGCCTGCTGCAGACAGATTTATGTGTGTCTATATATGGAGGAATGGGGGACTCGAAATGAGCGGCGTGGGAGTAATACTTCTGAAACCCTGCAGATGGTGGGGTAGGAAAAAATGATGCGTAAATAGATAGGCTTGATAGGTGCATACAATGATATATTGATAGACATATATATATATATATATATATGTGTGTGTGTGTGTGTGTGTGTGTGTGTGTGTGTGGAGAGAGAGAGAGAGAGAGAGAGAGAGGTAGACAGATCGATAGATAGATAGATGGTTGGATGGATAGATGGATCAACAATAGATGAGTAAAACCCATTAAAATAAACATTTTTCGTTCGTACGCATTGTATCAATTTCTTCCAATCCTCAAAAGTAAATTTCGAAAAAAAATGTACATGTTCTGTTTCAGTCGCAGGGATCAGTTCATACAAAGGCTTACCCGTGAAGGACCAGTCAAAGTGTTACTCCATCTCGTTTCTCAAGTGTCTCACAGCCACAACAGTCGCGTGCCAGATGTTTCCAGCCCTCGCACTACTTCCCCACAGATGCCGCAGGGGTCTGAATCACCCAGTGTGATTGGAGGATCAGATGAAACTGAACCAGATCTTCATGAGACTCAGAGGAAGAGGATCCACACTACTTCTCCACAGATGCCGCAGGGGCCTGCATCACCCAATGTGGATGGAGGATCAGATGAAACCGAACCAGATCTTGAAGAGACTCAGAGGAATGGGATCCACACTACTTCTGCACAGATGCCGCAAATGTCTGGACTAACAATCAGTGTGAACAGAGGATCAGCAGATGAAACTGAACCAGACTGTCATGAGACTCAGATGAAGCGGACTCACTGCAGTGGATCTCAAAACATACCCTACGGAATACAGGAGACCTTAAATGAGCTGCCTCGGCCAGTGTTCCAAGAAAGCATACATTTCAGTATGCCCACGTCTGTCACAAGTGAGCCGAAAACAGATTTCAGCTACAGCAAACGGAACGAGGAACGTGACGGACCACACGAAGCACAGTGCATACTGGACAGCGCCCCGCGACTTTCCCATGCTTCCTCTTCCTCTTTCTTACGGAACTATGAGAGAAGTGGGACTCCCCACGAATTGAACAGCATTGGGAACATGTCATCGACACAAGCATGGACACGGCGGCAACAAGCAGATGGCCTGCCAAGCAGATCATTGAGATATTCTAAAGAAACCGTTCAAGGAGGAGATGGCATGGAAGACTACTTTGCCGAGATGGGGAAATAGTCTATTACCCTGTTCTCTGCTACATGATGGGTTTACTTGTCATACTGTAATTGCAGCTGTATTCCCTACACAACAGGTTAAGCCGTCACCGTCTCGTGATTTCCCGAAGTTTCTTTTAGCCAGAAAGAGAAATAACGTCATTACTGTTGTCAAACCCAGAAGAAGACTATATTTCTGTCACGAATAAACACGAACACACTCCAAATTGTGCATGATATGTGGCTGAAAGCGTAGACAGCCTGTCCGTTCGGTCAGCGATTGAAACGATGTGGCACACAGCTGACGGCAACAGGCAACACTGATCAGCTTCAAGCTAGCATAGGTGGATATGTTGACCCTCAGTGTATCAGAGGCAGTGGTTGTTCTGAGATTTGCACAACAGTGGTATATCACGAGTCACACGAGAATGAAATTTGTGAAAGCAAAAACAACTTTGTGTGAACCTTGGGAGCGGGGGGTAGGTGGGCGTTGTCAAGAGAGTGGGTTTGGGAAAGGGAAAAGGCGATCACCGCGAGAACAACAAAGGCAAGGCAAAGAAAGGAAGTGGCCAGGGGAGGGAGAGGAAGAGGAAGAGGCTGTAATTAGATACTTTGATGATGGCTGTCTCAGTTTTTGATTGCTGGTTCAGTTAAAACATCTTGGATACCAAGACTTCATTTGGTGGGTTTCTTTGTTTGCATGCTTGTTTGTTTTGTTAATTATTTTGTTGACAATGACATGTTTTATGTATCAAGAAACGTAAACTCATACAGCTAAGAATTTCCAGTTTTAAGCTCGGTCAATTTCCTTTCAGAAAAACAAGACATATGGTGTGCATACTTTTGACAAAACATGTAGCCTGAAGATTAAACTTAATATACCAAATTTCATTGAAAATACCCTGGCAGAGGCCCGGCAGCAGTAGTTATGTCTCCCTGGCACTGAACGGGCAACGTCTGACAGCTGCTGGACTGCAGAAAAAAAAGAAACGTTATGACCTGATTGGTAGCAAGAAAATCCTAGTGCTTCAAAGATGACCTTGACAGAAATAAATTATGAGCAGAAATTGCAGATTGAATTCCATGAAATGATTCATTTCAGTCCAATAGCGATTTAACCTGACCTTTCACCACGAAATGAGTCAGAACGTTTTCTGTTCAATTTTATATTTTCTTGAAAGTGCGCATAACTTTATTGCCGTCAGTAAAACTTGGATTCAGTTCAAAAGAGTTTATCATCTGCTTCAAGCAGTTAAAACACAGAAAAAAGATTAGGCACATCCAAATGTTTGTCAATAGATAAACAAGCAACATAAAAATGAAAAGAAAAAGAAAGGAAAGGTACACCCTTCCTGGATTTTTATATTACATCAGGGAAAAGGAAAATATTCAAGCCGTCAGGTCCGGGCGCCTTGTTGGGGTTGGCACGTGAAAATCACCTTATGACTGCTGCTGTCCAGTTCCACAGGGCAAGAGAAAAGTGACCGACGTGGCTCCTCGCACACCCCATGGAAATCTTGCCTGTGACACCCAGCATGAAACTGATTCATGTCAATGACAAACTGATGAGGATCATCAGAAATCACGCGCTTTGGTTTGCTTTCCACTACTGTTTATTATTATTTTCCCTTCATCACTTGTATAAGCAAACGCTATTTGCCAATAAGATTTGTCATCGTCACTGTCACTCTCTCTCTCTCTCCCTCCCTCTCTCTCTCTCTCTCTCTCTCTCTCTCTGTTGTAATATTTTTGCCAGTTTTTTATGCTGTTCTTATTATGTATCCAGGTAATGTCATGCTCTTGTATTGCTTGCTTGTGATATTTTCACTTTTTTGTGGGGCAGATGAAAACAAGCCATTTGTGCACAGCTGATTTGTTCTCTCTCTCTCTCTCTCTCTCTCTCTCTCTCTCTCTCTCTCTCTCTCTCTCTCTCTCTCTGTCACTTTCTCTGTCTCTGTCTCACTCGTGTATTCTTTTTCCTCTTCTGTCTCTTTTTTAGAGGCACAGATGTGTGTTTCTCTTTTTCTATTTTCATACAAGCTAAAGTTCGTGGCACCTTCGTTATAATACAGAGGAGTCACCTGGACCTGAACATGTTCTGTACATACCGGAATGATAATGTTGATGACGAGAATTTGCTTTGTTTTTTCGATGTCTGAATGTTCGTTCTATATGTTGTTATGATTAGTGTATTATCGCAGTAAAAATAAGAATGATAATGAGAAGAAAAAGAAGAATACATTATTATTATTATCATTATTGTTGTTGTTGTTATTTTTTTAATAATTATTTTATCATTATCGTTATTGTTGTTGCTGTTGTCACTACTGTCAGTGTTATTGTGCATGTTTTGTATCTTCATTTTTCTATTGTGAATATTGATATGGATAGTTTATCTTCATTTTGCGAGACTTTGTAATTGTGATTATCCATGGCTGACTGCATTGTGTAAGTTGCTATTTTTGTTCCTTTTTTTTCAAAACTGTTGTTCTTACTAGCTGTTGTGGATTGTCTTTTTTGTAAGATTAAATTTTTATTCTATGAGTAAGATAGCAGTTGATATGTATGTGTAAACCTGTGTAAACATTAATGGTTTGTGTTTATTTTAGTAGATTTGTATGTATCATTGCATTTTCGCGTCTTCAGATGTATTGATTTCATTGTATTTATGTTAGTGTCTGAGTGTATGCAGAAAGAAATGTTGCATGCGTGCATACTTCGTATCCTTGAGGGTAATTTTAAGCAAAGATGTTACTTAACCCTTTCACCGCCAGTCAAGTTAGAGTGCAAAATTCACTTGTGCAGTGAACACAGAAAATATGGTGTCTAAGAGTAACTGGGGGTTCCCCATGCGGTGTGTAGAAAATATGGCCTATTCCACCACCGAACATAAAGAGCAGTAGGTTCACGGATAACAGACCCATGATCTGGTCACCTTTCAGTGACATGGGTTAAACATGTTTTTTGTCTTTTCTGTTTTTTGATGTTTTCTTTTCTTCATAATGAACAGTTCTTATTTTTATTTGTTTCGATTTTACTTCATTTATTTATGGCTCATACATGTTTTGGTTTTCTTCATCCCCCAAATATATTTTGTTTAGAAAGATAATTTTGCTCCGCATTCTGTTAATTAAAATGCTGCAAATAATTTCACCAACCCAAGGAACGTTTGTCTCTCAAAGCATAATGTGCTAAAATGAAACATATGACTTGATATTTTTTTATCTTGAATTTATGTTTGCATGGGGATAGTAAGAGCTTTACGCGTGTGAAAGTGGATTTTTGTAATGGGAGAGACCATGGTGAAATTTGTGTGAGTCCACCAGAGAACCAATATTCCTGTGCTAGCGAGGAAGGAAATGTTTTTTTCAGGCCAGTACTATTTGGGATGTGACTGACTACGTGACCTGATAAATGTGTGCGTAATATAGACGGCGAATTGAATGAGAATGCGCTAGAAATGTTGTTAGTGCTTTGTACATTTTACGCATGTAAGAAGATGTATGTCAACCACGTCATTCTGTTGATAAGCTGAAGTTGAGAAAATATCCTATGCATGCCATACACATGATGTTGATCACTTTGTTTTGATAATGATTGTTATGCTGTTAAAATAATGCATGTTTGATCTTCATTCTGAAAGAAGGTTTAAGTTCTTGGTGGTTGATACCCGTATTGCAAGGTCTGATGGCTACTGTGATCATTGTGGCTGACTACTGCTTTTGAGCCATTGTGGTTCTCTATAGTGTATTCTCGTTTTGTTTTAATTTCGGTTTTGATATTGTTAAATCTGTTGCTGTTGTTTTTGTATCCACTATTTTTATCATCACTTTGATTTCACAAGCTACAAAGATGTCCCCCCCCCACCCCCCCCGATGTCGTCGTTTTCCATCAGGCAGTGATAGATTCCACAATAAATCCAGTGCCCGATGTCGTCGTTTTCCATCAGGGCCTGGATGTATGCTCTGTGTGGGTTTGTCATGGACCAGAAAGCATGGTTATACCATCGCTGACCAAGATCGAATTGTGGCATACAGACTGACTGCAAATCATACCAGGCTTGAGGTGTGTTTGGTGTCGCGTTTGTTTGTTTTTTGTGGGGGGGTTTTCTTGATGAGTTTAATTACTTGGACCTCTTTGCATTCATTTGGTGTCAATTGCATGCTAATTGTACATATGATATATTTGGTATTAATTATTCATATCTACAGCTCTGACCATGTAACAACCTAGGTTTTTTATCTATAGGATCCGTCTGCATTTGTGGCGGACACAGAACTGGTTATCTGTTTCCATTTTAGAGATATCAGTTTCACTGCTGATAGTTCGGTAGGAGGTTTCTTTGTGTTGGGTTTTGAAACTTGATCGACGTCCGTTCTGATTTTTGTATTTTGTGAACAATGTTTGAAGTCTGATACTAAGCGCACTGCGATCATGAAACACTACAAATTTCATTTTATGATTGGCTGAGTCTTGGCCTTCAAAGACTAAATGATTGATTCCCGGCGTTTCTGTTCATTCTTGTTATTTATTTATTTATTTATTTTATTCTTTTTATATATTTTTTCTTTGAGCGGTGGTCTGATTCGTTTTTCCTTCTTCCTCTTTTTAATTAAAAACAAAAACAAAACAAAAACTTATTTATAGAGTGTGAATAGAATAGAGTTAGAAATGAAAATGACAAATTCATAGCAGTGGTTCTTATTCTGCATTTTTTTTTTTTCAACGTACATGCTGATCTAGAATACATTTTTTTTTTATTGCGTGGTAACTCAACTGGCTGTATTTTATTATGTTTACGTATGCCTTCAGTGCAAGGTGGTTTTTTGTTTGTTTGTTTGTTTGTTTTTGTTTTTTTTTGGTTTGTTTGTTTGTTTTAACCTTCTAGCTTAACCGTTTTCATGTTTATTTCTGGATCGGTTGAAGGATTGTGTGGCGTGCTTTGAATGTACTTGTATTTCCAACTGCATTAATGAAGATGCATTGCATTAACTTGTATCATTAGACAATATATGATAATAGACAATGTATTATAAGACAATGGAATTGTTGTTATAACAGTTTGATCGTTTGGTTGGTGACGGAGAAAGTGACCTGCTGCATGGCCTGGTGTGGAGTTGTCCCTGGCCATGGAAATAAAAGCGATGAAGTGTTCCACTTTTCGATTTTCACAGCCTGAGCTGTAGTGAGGAGGACACCATTTGTTTAAACTTTCTGAGCATCGGTGTTTGAGGGCTGAACTCTGCAAATCCTAATGTACTGTCTGCAGTTTGAGTTGTACTGTCTGCAGTTTGAGTTGTACTGTCTGCAGCTAGCGCGCTACAATATGCAATTCACGTTGAACTGTCTGCAATTCGCGTTGTACTGTCCGCAGTTTGAGTTTTACTGTCTGCAGCTACTGTTGTATTGTCTGCAGTTTGAGTTGACTGTCTGCAGTGAGCGATGTACAACATGCAATTCACGTTGAACTGTCTGCAGTTCGCGTTGAACTGTCTGCAGCTAGCACTGTACAATATGCAATTCACGTTGAACTGTCTGCAGTTCGCGTTGAACTGTCTGCAGCTAGCACTGTACAACATGCAATTCACGTTGAACTGTCTGCAGTTCGCGTTATACTGTCTGCAGTTCGCGTTATACTGTCTGCAGTTTGAGTTGTACTGTCTGCTGTTCCCATTCTGCTTATTATTACCGACGTTTTTATCCTCAGCTAATGTGTGGCATTGTGCTCTTGTATGCGATATTGTACTCTTGTATATTTGGAGTGTGCTTAACTGAACACTGTCATGAGACTTAACCAACATTATTGAAAGTGCGTGATACTTGGCTGTGTGGTTCCATTAATAAGTCGAACTTAATTAACCCTTTCACTACCAGTTTAGAGTGTAAACACTTACTCGGGCCAGACGCATGGAAAAATGGCGTCTAATAATACCTAGGATTCCCATGTGACGTGTACGAAATATGGCCAAATCTGCATCCGAAATTTAAGAGCATCAGGTTTGTGAACAGCCGAACTATGATCTGGTCGCATTTCAGCAATGTAGTGCTCAACTTAACCAGTGAAAGGGGTTAAGGTCTGTTCACTTTTGTGATGTTAAACGTAGATGGTCCGAAGTTTCCTATGATGTACGCCAGAGTCTATATAGAAGCCAGCTGCGATATTTAAAAAAAAAAAGAAAAAAAAAAGCCTCCACGGAAGCATAAGAGTAATCACAAAATGGTAGAGCTCGAGTCCCCACACGGTATCACCTGATACACAGCTGGTAGCAGTATTGGTTTTCAGACACTGGTCATATTATCAGTGTATGGGTTCCAGTGGGTTCCCTGATTACATGTCTCTACCTGGTCTTTGCTGGGGTGGTGTCATCTGTAGCATCCTTCGTTCCCATGTATTGTGCTCGTGTGGCACTTTTGGGAAGACTGCATCTCTTTCATCTCTTTTTAACACTGTGGTGTCTATTTGCCCCGCCTCGCCCCTCCCCCCCTTCCCCCCCTTCCCCCCTCCCCACCCACCCCTCCCGACCCCCTGTAATCTCTCGCTCTCACCCTCTATGTGCGTCTCTCTATCTGGCTGTCTGCCTGTCTCCCTCGCTGAAGAAGTCCTGCTCACTTATAATCATAATCCAGTGCATAATGAACGTTCCGTCATGTAGCTTTAACGCGTTTTTATCTTTGTATGTCTTCGGGTTTGTTTTCTTTAAAGTATATTACAGCGTGTACGTTTCTTTCAAATACGGCTTTCTGTGATACTGTTTCACTTTTGGGGGCTTATGTGTGTAAACAAAGTACGTCTATGGGATAAACCCAATTTGGTTTTCATAGCATGTACGTGTATATATATGAATGTACGTATGCGAACACCACATTTCAATTATATTTATTCTCCTACAAACCAATCATTAGGACGTTAGTCTACCGGATGAAACTGTATTTGGCAACAATGAGTATTTCATTTCTTTTAGCCTCCGGATCAGCAATGTTTTTCTTGGATCATTCGTGGTTCGTTGCTGGATTAGCCTTCGCGTCACGGTATAAACGCTTTTTTTAAATTAGGTTTTTTGTTTAAAGGCAGCATAATGTTCTTTTTCCTGTCAGCAGTTAAAAGGAAAGAAAACTGAATTATAGACTGACCTGGCACACAGAGTGACACTAACTACATCAGCGGAGTGTTTATTGAACAACAATAATTTAGACAGGGAATTGGTATACCGAGAACGAGCATGCTAAAAACAATTACACCTTCTTCGACCTCCATTTTGCCTGAAAAGTTGGACACTGTAGGGATCGTTCATCATGCTACAGTTGCTTTTGTTTTAAATATTTGAGCAACAAAGTAACAGAAAATACAGGAACAATTTAACAGTTGGATAGATGTATATATTACCCCCCAGAAATCAGCTTCTGGGAAGTGTTTTGGGGTTTTGTTAATGTGAAATGGGAAAATTTGACACTTTGATCTTCTGCATAAAGGTCGTAAAAATAATGATATGCCGATCGACGTGGGCTGCTTTGGGTGGAATAGTTCTCCACTTCCGGAGAACATTTCCGGTTCGACAAACGCTCGTTTCACACAGGGAGCAAAAATATGACTTGGATCATTTTCGGTTTCGTTCTTTTCTTTTTATTATCTTATTTTTAACCAGCAGGAAAAGAGCCATGTGGTCTTTGCCTTTTGTGTGTAGCTTTTTAATAGATCAAAACAAACGCGCCTGTTTGTGCACACCCCCACACACACACACATACACACACATGAATCGATGTCATTATAGAGGCTGTCTGTGCACCATCTATGCTTGCTTTGATTTTGCTGCTTTATGCACAAATAAATATATGATAAAGTGATTCGTTGTTGTGCATGACTCCAGAGGAAAAGTGTGTTCTGTGCATTTCATTCTGTGAATCTATCACTGTCTCTGTCTCTCTGTCCCCTCTCTGTATTTTGCCCTCAGTGTGTGTGTGTGTGTGTGTGTGTGCGCGCGTGCGTATGTTTGTGCGTGAGAGAGAGATTACACACTCTCTCTCTCTCTCTCTCTCCGTCTCTTTCCTTACCACTTCCATTTCCCTCTTCCTCATTCATCAAAGATGTTCTCTAACTGTCTCTGTTTATCATCGTATTTTTAGCCTCCAAGGAAGCAACACAGGTTATCATTTGTATTTGAATTCATACTTTCAACATTCGATATTTTATAGAAATTTCAAAAAGGAACAAGAACCGCTTTTTTATCGCAAATGTGACATATTGTAAAAGGCAAATATATTTCATCCCTTCTCCAAAAGTTTGATGGATATGTTGACTGGTGGCTTAGTGGTTACGCATCCGCCTCGTGAGCGAGAGAATCTGAGTGAACGAGATCGAATCCCACACTTGCCAAACACTAGACACTGAGTGGTGGTCTGAACGCTGGTCAATCGGATGAGACGATGCACTTCGCACAGCAAAACAAGTCACGGCAACAAATGGGTTGTCCATGGCGACAACAACAAAAATCTACTTCGATTGCAAAACAAATACACCTTCACTTAGTATCAGTATCAATAACTCAAAGAGGGGTCACTGTGTTCGGACAAATCAATATACGCTACACCACATCTGCCGAGTAGATGCCTGACCAGCAGCGTAACCCAACGCGCTTAGAACCCCACCCCCACAAAAAAAACAACAAAAAAACAAAAAAACAACAGAACAAAACAAACAAAAAAACAGACGTAGAAAGGGTGGCACTGTAGTGTAGTGACGCGCTCTCCCCTATTTCCTCTCCGGAAATACATCACATCAATACATCACTTCATGGAGACAACATTAAATTACTGTTATCTGGTCAGACTTCAAGAACGTTCATAAGTCTGTGCATATAAAAATCAGTTCGTTTTTTGGCCTTGTCTTCAATCAGTACAGAAGATTATTCCTCGTTGGGTGTCATCAGTACAAGTGGAGGACGCTCATAATCATACATGCCGAATAAGCTTGGTCCCAAAACAAGCCCTGAAGTTTCACTCAGTACTTCAAGACCAGCAGCTTTCCTACGGCTCGACAGTCCCAACATCCAGGAGATACACTCTCTCTTCAAGAATGTCAAGTGCTCCATAACACTTAAGACCCCATCGTCTGTCTGTTCGACATGTCACTCCTGTAACCTTCATTTCCGTGTGCCCATATGGGTGTGACAATAACTTTCGTGCGCTTCCCAAATTTAAAGTCATGTACAAACAGCGCCCAGAGCACGTGCACCACAAGCCTTTCGCCACAGTCCGTGTTCAGACCAAACTACAGTAACATAGCTGAGCCATACATCTTTTTCTTCACCAGCATGCAACACTGTCATGACATCGACCAAACTGGATGTCACGACAGTCTTACAAAAAATCCTCTGTAAGTATTTGTGAAAGTGAGAAACTGTTAAGCTGAATACCATCTCTCTCTCTCTCTCTCTCTCTCCCTATATATATATATATATATATATATATATGATTACACATTTATTCATTCTATATTTGGATATAAAAATGCAAGTTGCGAATTCAGATAAAGAAACACGGCCTGATTTGAACCTTCTTGATTATAAAAACCAGTGACTACACATTTGTACTGGCCCCCAGTTTGGTTTCGGTTTGAATACCCACATATTTTGATGGGTTTCCGTATTGTATTGCAGAAATCCCTGCTGTTCGACGCCTTACTGTTAGTAATCATAACTGTCAGAGTAACTATAAATATATACATTATATCTAAATGTAAATGTATTGCACAAAACAAACGACAAATTGCGAACATCAGTATCTCTAACAAATGATATCAATATGATGAGAGAGAGAGAGAGAGAGAGGGGGGGGGGAATGTGGTTTGTCCGTCGGGATCGACGAGGACCATCTAATCCTGGGGATGGGTGGGTTGGGCTCCGTGGGTGCGCAGATGACTGGTCAGGCCAATCCGCGCCCGGAAGGTTCTGACGCAGTGTGGACAGGGGATGGTGGCGGCTGTCGGGGACTTGCTAGCACTGCTTTTCCTGGCCTGTCTGCGTTGCTCTGCTGCAGCGATTCTGTTGGCCTCACAGGATTTGGCGCCTTTGTGGATTCAGCTCCCATGTGTCGTGGCTGATGCTGAAGGCCTTCAAAGAAGCCGGCTTTCAGAGTGTCTTTGAAGCGCTTCTTTTGGCTTCCATGGGAGCGCTTGCCATGCTGGAGTTCGCCGTACAGCAGTTTCTTGGGGAGCCGGTGGTCTGGCATGCGAACTACAAGGCCTGCCCAGCGCAGCTGGGCCTGCATCAAGATGGTGTAGATGCTGGACAAGTTTGCACGAATGAGCACCTCCGTGTCAGGGATCTTCTCTTGACACTTTATGCCGAGAAGTTTTCTGAGGCTGGTGGTGTGGAAGTGGTTCAGCTTTTTGGCGTGGCGTTTGTAGACCGTCCATGATTCACATCCATAGAGCAGTGTGGTGAGAACTATGGCCTTGTATACTTTGAGCTTCGTCTCCGGGGTGGTGCCTCTCCTGTTCCAAACGTTCTTATGGAGTCTGCTGAAGGCAGCGCTGGCTTTGGCAAGTCTGGCATTCACCTCGTCGTCGATGACAACTGTGCGAGAGAGTGTACTGCCCAGGTATGTGAACTTGTCCACCGCGTTCAGTCGTTGCCTGTTGACGAAGATGTTTGGTTCAACGTAAGGCTGTCCTGGAGCTGGCTGGTGCATCACCTCAGTCTTCTTTGTGCTGATTGTGAGGCCAAAGTTGTTACAGGCAGCAGATAACTTGTCGACGCTGTGTTGCATGTCAGCTTCGGAGGCAGCGTTGAGAGCGCAGTCATCAGCAAACAGGAAGTCGTTGACGGTGTCTGTCCTCACCTTGGTTTTTGCTTGAAGCCTCCTGAGGTTGAAGAGTGAGCTATCTGTGTGGTACCTGATGCCAATGCCTACGTCAGCGTCTCTGAAGGTATCTGTCAGCATGGCTGAAAACATGAGACTGAACAGGGTGGGGGCAAGAACACACCCTTGCTTGACCGACTCCGTTGGAGACACTGGGAATGGTTCTGAAGTCTCTCCGTTGTCTTGGACTCGGGCCAGCATCCCATCGTGTAGTTGCCGTATGATGGTGATGAACTTTCTGGGACATCCGTGCTTCGCCATGATTCTCCAACGGCCATCTCTGCTAACAGTATCGAAGGCCTTGGTCTGATCAGTCGACATTCGTGGAGTAAACGGGTCGGCGTTCTGTTCCTGACACTTCTCCTGGAGCTGCCTGGCAGCAAACACCATGTCGATAGTCCCGCGTTCTTTCCAGAAGCCACACTGGCTCTCTGGTAGGAGACCTTGCTCAAGGTGCGCTATGAGACGGTTGAGTACCACTGACTCTGCCCAGAGTCTTGCCTGCGACGGACAGCAGGGATATTCCACGATGGTTGTCGCATGCCTGACGATTTCCTTTTCGCTTGCACAGGTGTACGATGGAAGCGTCTTTGAAGTCCTGTGGAACTGCCTCATGCTGCCAGATGAGCTGGAATAGCTGATGAAGCTTCTCAGTCAGCGCCATACCACCTTCTTTGTTGACCTCAGCTGGAACGGAGTCTGAGCCGCTGAGGGAGGTAACTTGTTTGTAACGGAAGTAGAGCAGACGTCAACTAAACATGGCAGAACTCGGAGGGAAGTGTGAAAGTAACCAGACAGGGAAACAAAACAAGCATGGTACGGATTTATTTTTGTCTCCAGTAATCGTAAACAAATACGCTGGACAGCAGTTACATGTTGCGCTTCTGATTCATATACCTAAAGAACGTTAATTGTACTATGAAGGCTGTCACCAGAACCAGAGTAAACAATGTATCACATGATGATGAGTGACTGCAGTCGAAAACTCTGACTTAGCATGTCACACAAGGAGAGCTTCACGGAAAATAAGACTCCAGTGACATTGTTATATATAATCATTTTCCCATTTTCATCCATTATAAGGAAGTATTTAGGTAAATCCTATTTTGATATCATTGATAGATACAGTGTAATTTACATTTCTGATCGACAGGTGTGGTGGTTAAAGTGAACGATTAGAGTGCTTGATTCTTGCCCAAGTTTCCTGAGTTGGATCCCAGGTTCAGGTGCACCTGGTGGGTGAAGGGTGGAGATTTTTCAGATCTTCCAGGTCAACATATGCCTAGACTTGCCAGTGCCTGAACCCCCTTTGTTTGTATATCATATGCATGCAGAAGATTAAATAGACATGTTAAATATCCTGCATGTAACCCATGTCAGTGGGTTATGGAAACACAAAAATACCCAACATGCATCAACCACAACAGAGTCATCAGCAAGTTGATGATGGACATGCAATGGAAAGAAAGAAGAGTTAAGCATAACTTAAAAACAATGCAAGCTGACTCATATGAGGAATAGAAGCTGACTTTTGTCCACTCAAGCTGCCATATTTTTTGTTTGCCTTTACATGGTTGGGGGTCCTTTTAATGGAAAAAGCAGCACTCTGATTGGCACATTGCAGATAATTGTGTGGATATGGCAAGATGAAATAATGCACATATTGTTCAGATTTAGTACAAAAACACTCAGAGTCAAACTCAAAACCACAGAAAGAAAGTCACAAAATTTACTGTTGGTAATTGCTTCAAATATGCATGAAAATTGAGGTTAAAAATAGAATAGGTAGCTGAACTTATAATACATAATTACAAAATTACCATTAGTACGTTTCATGAAATTGTGATTAGAAATAGAATAGGCAGCTGAATTTATTATACCACTAGTATACATATATACGTTAAGAAGTACTGAAGAAAGATATGAGGTGGGCAGTCCACATATGTACATATTGTATATGTGTGTGTGTGCGTGTGACCTTCCACCATTAACTTTTGGTTAGCATTTATAACAAAGTTTTTGTTTGTCATGCTTCTTCTAGCACGAACAGAAATAACCGCTATCAGATCAGTATGAATACTGTGTCTGATTGCACAGAATTGCGGTCTGGTACCGTAAAGGCTGGTCAGCTTATGTCATCCCAGTTTTTGGGGGTTTTTTTTTTTTTATAGAAAACTTAAAGGATGTTAACATTTCTTAACTTCAGATTATGTGTATTTTTGTATTTTGTAAGACTGATATTTGAGTTTCCTTAAATGCAATGGCGTATGCAGCTGTTTATTTCTCTGTGGGTCTGCTGAGTGTGTGCATATTTATCTTGCTGCTGAGTGTGTGTAGTTTAACTGGCCCATGACCTTTGCCTTCTGGCTCCTCACTTATTCAGCAGCCAGGGCTCATGCGGCCCCTGGTTCTCACCATCAGTCTGAAGCTCTGAAATGAGAAAATGCTTTGAAATTGAACTCTCAGCTGGCAGCAGCCTTGAGCAAGAACAGCAAGCGTGAGGACCTCTTCATGATCGCTTGCTGTGCCATACATGTGTGCTGATCTCACCTGTGGAAAAACTGTTGGCTTGCACTTATAGAACACTTTTTTTTCATTTTTTTTCAATCCCCTCATCCCCACAGATTTGCTTTACAATTTCCCCCCTCCTTTTCTGGAAAACAAAAGAGGAGCCTGGATTTATTATTAAGATGCATCTCTCTCTCTCTCTCTCTCTCTCTCTCTATATATATATATATATATATATATAGAGAGAGAGAGAGAGAGAGAGAGAGAGAGAGGAATGCAGCCACCCATAAGAATGAATCAGATAATAAAGTACTACTGATTTAGTTTTTTTCACACATCAGGACATCGGTCAGCTGTGTTCCAGATGTTACCATCAACATCAGGAGAAACAGCAGGAACAGGTATTTTCCAGTTGTATTCATTTGTTCACAATACATTTAAACTGAAAAGTTGATACTCTACTGAAATTGTTATAAATGCCATCTACTGAGAATTTGATTTTCAATCTGCTGAAATTTTTATGGATGCTGTTTTCTGAGAATTTTATATTTATTTCACTGAAATTGTTATGGATGCCATTTTATTCAAAATAAGTCTTGATATAGATGCAAGTTGAGCTCTGCTGTCAGAAGTGATTTTAATTCTTGTCACAGGTTTCTTTCATGGTGGTGATGATGGTAACAGGTAAGCAAAGAAGACATTTGACCTTTGTCCACAGTGTCCATTCACCAAGAGATGACCGATGCTGGCCAGTACTCCTATGCAGCATTGTGTGCACTGGGTCTGCGTATGCTGTTTGAAGAAAACTGGAACAGGTCTGTGATGATTTTCACATAAATTGTTTGAGAACTGAATGAGTGTATGCATTTTTTGTTTGTTCTATTTTTATTTACTTCTTCTTCAAGCATATTTCTCCGGTCATTGGTGTCTCTGATTCATTAGTTCATCTATACTTCTTCAGTTAGCATTTTAAATATGTTTCTCTTGCCATCAGTATCTTTAGTGTGTCTGACAGTCACGCACTTTTTCCTTCTTGCTCTGTCTGACATTTTTGGAACTTTTCGTAATGTTTTTCAGTTTTTCATTGGTGGTGGTGGTGTTGTGTATGTGTGTGTGTGTGCATGTGCATATGTGTGTGTACGTGGTGTTTGTGTGTGTGTATGTGTAAGTATACATGTGTGCATATGTCTCTGTGTGTTTGTGTAAACTTCTGGGTTTGGTTTGTTTGTTTGTTTTTTTTTTGTTTTTTAAATTATCAGCAATTTTTGTATTGTGCCAGTGTCACTTGTGTTGGTCCATGTTTTGCTGTTTGGTTTTTGCTTTCAGTTAGATTTGTTTTTCCAGTATTTCATTTGTTTCCTTTTCTATTTTCAGAGAATTCAACAAAGAGACTTTAACCCTGATTTTAAATGGCTTGGAACAGCCCAAACAGGTCAGATGATGCAAGTTCAGTTTCAGAACTCAGCCTATGTCTGTCTTACACACTCTCTCTCTCTCTCTCTCTCTCTCTCTCTCTCTCTCTCAGATTATTGAAATTAGTTTCTCAGAACTCTGCCTCTGTGTTTTTATCTGTCTGTATGTACATCTGTTTGTCTGTCTGCCTCTCCCTCTGGAAGGAAGAAGACAAGGATGGGTTGTGATAGGGTTTAACTTAGAAGAAAGAAAAAAAACAACTAACAAGACTTGGCAGACCTGGTTGGTTGATTTCTATATTCCTGCATCAGTTTCAGTTCCATTTCAAGGAGGCACAAAACTTGCAGACAGCTCCACATACGCTACACCACATCTGCTTTAAAAAAATTTTAAAAAGTTACAGATGCCTGACTTGTGCATAAACCCAACACTGATTCATACAGGTGAAGGTAAATCATTGACTGCTACATGGTATGCTGATTGCAGGTGCATGAAGCCATCCATGCCATGTACAGTGGGGCAGGTCAGGATGACATGCACCCGTTTGTGGACGTCATCCTCAATGAGGACGTGCTGAAGGGTGACGCTTCTCCCGTGGTCAGTGAACTGATCAGCATTGCTGTCTCTCAAGGTGGGTAGGACAGTTCACACAGTTGTCGCTACGGATGGAAAAGGGACTTCTGTTCAGGTTGTGCAGGGTCTTGGATGGGTGCTGTTACAGCAGTCACTACCAGTGTTCATGGCTCCTGATAAGTTAAAAATTTTGGGGGGTCCCTTGAAATCCTTTACCCTAATTTTTGGGTGTCTCAGACTGCCTTCAGAGGGTCACTATGATGTTGGACGTTACACATTTGAATGAAATCTGCATTGCTACACACATACAAACCCAGGAACACTTTCTAATCATACTCATCCAGGTTTCGCGATGAAGAAATGGATACATATTTCTCAGAGGTTTGTTGCTTGCTTTTCATGGAAAAAGTGATGAAGAGAAAGGAATTACATTTAAGGGAGAGAAAGGGGTGCTTCTGGTAGATGAATGGAAACAACTCTGTATTATGGCATACAAAGCTCCACTATTGATACTTTCACTCTTAAATCTGTTGTAAGGAAAAAGTAATACAGTATACTACAATACAATACAGTACAATGTGATACCAATTTACCATGACTATTCATACCAGTGTGGTACTGGCTGTGTCTCAGGGAGTAGGATGTGTGATTGCACTGATCAAGCAATTGTCTAGTGAAGTGGTGACCTAGTAGTAACGCTTCTGCCTAGGAACCAAGAGTATCTGAGTGTACAAAATCAAATCCCCACACATTAGCCAAAATTTTCACCTCTTCTACTGGACCTTGAATAGTGGTTCGGACACTTAGTCATTTAGGTGAGAGGATAAACCAAGGTCTCATAAGTAGCATGCACTTAGCACACATAAAAGAACCCACAGCAACAAGAGAGTTGTCCCTGGCAATATTCAGTAGTAAAATCCACTCTAATATACATGTATGTGTTGTGGATGTGTGTGTGTTGTGAGTGTGTGTGTGTGTGTGGTGTGTGTGTGAAGTGTGACTGAATGACAAAGGAAATAAATGATGTGTTTGTGTGTGAATGACCAAGGAAACAAATGATGAGCACCTACAGGCAGCTGTCAGGTAACTCCAGCCAGTTAGGCAGCCTGTTATACAAAAAGCTCCATGTTTGTAAAGCGCTTGGAGCTTGGACTGAGGATAGGCGCTATATAAGTATCCATATCAGTCAGTTAATCTTCTTCACAGCATTTACCATGCAGCTGACATTCTCATGATACTTGCTGTGTCTTAGGGAACTATGATGCCCGGATGAGAGCGTTGATCAAGCATGTGGCATGGCGTCTGCACATCAGCTGGGACCACATGGAAGAGATAGAGTGTCAACTGGCTGCCTCTATCATTTCTCAGAAATACGTAATGTCCGAGTGAGTGCTTGTGTTTTCTTCGTATATAGATATCTATCTCTATCTTATCTATATATCTCTGTCTATCTGTCTATCCAGATAGATAGATGAATATATAAATATATATATATATATATATATATATATATATTTAGAGAGAGAGAGATTTTATGTGTGTGTGTGGTGGTTTTCATTATTGATTTGTTTGTTTAGTATTATTATCATTATTATGGTTGTTGTCACTGTTCATTACAGTATTTTTTCTTCTTGTTATTGCTATTGATTACAATATTCACTCATGTTTTTTCTTCTTTTGTCTTGAGGGGGTGGTTATATTCAAATGCTCATTTTAAGATAGTGTGAACATGTTGATTGTTATGTATGGTATACGTAAAACATGCTTGCAATACTGTATGTATTTCTGTGGTCTGCAAGTGTTTTAATTTAACTCATTCTCTGCCTGACCCTGTCTAGCATTCTGGCAAAGAAACCTGTTTATTTTAAACCAGTTCACCAGTCTATCATTGTGCCTTAAACTGCTAGATAAGGGAACAAACTTCAACTTAACTTCCTTCCTTGCTGGCACGCGAAGTTTCGCTCCAGTTTTTATCCAGTTTTCCACATCCATATGGCAAAACATCAAAGGCTTACTGCATAGCAAGTGCTTGATGAAATTATGATGGACTCTTGCAGCAAATTTGACCCAGGTAATGACGATTTTATATAATTGATTCGATAATTCTTTGGAAAGTGAAGGAGATAAAATTAGCAACTGGTCTTGACAAAGAGGCGGACAACATCGACAGAAGCTGACATTTTACTATTTCTGTTTTTATTTAAAGTTACAAGTAAATTATTGCATCCTTCATCATCATCATATTATTATTACTACTACCTTTTTTTTATATTATAATTATTATTTATTTATTTATTTATTTATGTAAGCTTATCTATTATTTATTCACCTTTTTTTTTCTTCTTTTTTTTCTCAAGGCCTGACTAAGCGCGTTGGGTTATGCTGCTGGTCAGGCATCTGCTTGGCAGATGTGGTTTAGCGTATATGGATTTGTCCGAACGCAGTGACGCCTCCTTGAGCTACTGAAACTGAAACTCATCTTGAGACTTCAGCAACTTGTGTCAAAATTATTTCAGTCATTATGTGAAGTTTGGTAGCTTTCGGTTGAGCAGTTGCTGTAAATTTGCGCCTGAAGTGAAACACCCCTTCGCTTTGATGTAGCCAGGCCAAAACATGCCAGGCTGGGAGGGTTACACAGGCAGAAGACCTTAAAGGGCTGAAAGGGTTAACATACACTATTTTTTGCACATAGTAAAACACCTAGATAAGAATTTCAGAATGTTATAATAACAACACTAAATTGTAATATTTACATCATGTGCGTATGTTACATCATGTTTATTGAAAAGTGTAGAAACATGAAAGGAATTATGTATATCAGTGCTGAAACATGAAAGAAATGCGTACAAAAAGCTTAGAAACATAAAAGGAGGTAGGTACAAAAAGTACCTCATGAACACATGACACATGAAATTATGTGTGTAAGAAAAGTGTGGAAATATGAAAGGAGGGACATATGAAAAGTGTGAAAACATGAAAAAGGCTATGCTCACACTGAGCCCAGCCAGTTGCTGACAGCAGGTGGCTGGGAATTGTGTGCAGGTTATTTTGCACTTTCTGGCCATGGATGCTGGCAATAAGTGTTCACACTGGTCACCAGCCAGCAACAGCCAGCTTTTGGATTTGTCTTGAGTACACTGATCAGATAGATGGTTGATTCCAGGGATGGAACTCTTCAGTTATGCCAGCAGTGTGAATCCCAGCATTTGTTTCTTCCATCTGGATAGTGTCACATTGTTTCTAGCTGGCTGTGTGTGACTGAAGTGTGCTGCTGTGTCAGGCTGACAGCAGCTGGCTGTGTGTGACTGAAGTGTGTTGCTATGTCAGGCTGACAGCAACTGGCTGTGTGTGACTGAAGCATGTTGCTGTGTCCGGCTGACAGCAGGTGGCTGTGTGTGACTGAAGCATGCTGCTGTGTCAGGCTGACAGCAGCTGGCTGTGTGTGACTGAAGCGTGCTGCTGTGTCAGGCTGGCAGCAGCTGGCTGTGTGTGACTGAAGTGTGCTGCTGTGTCAGGCTGACAGCAACTGGGTGTGTGTGACTGAAGTGTGCTGCTGTGTCAGGCTGACAGCAGCTGGCTGTGTGTGACTGAAGGGTGCTGCTGTGTCAGGCTGACGGCAACTGGCTGTGAACAACTAGTTGGGCTTAATGTGAATGCAACCTTATAATAATTATTACATCGTTTTTAGTTTCCATGTTCTTTACAGAATGTTTTTGTTCACTTTGCTTCTTCATTCTGGTTCAGAAAGGAAAGGTTTGTATGGCTGGAACGCACTGGAATGAGAAATCTTTTGTTCAGGCATAATTTGCAATAGTTTGTAGCACTGAGTTGCTGTATGATTTTGTAATTTGGATTGTTTTGTTATTTTACTTTTGTTGATCCCCAGTTTCTTTCTCACAGACCTGTGTACACAGGCTGTGTGCATTCCTAAATATCATTTGTTGTTGTCTGAGAGGGGACTTGACCACTTCGAAATAAAGTGTGCTTGTATTTGCTTAGAGGGGTGTGGGGGCTGGGAGGGAGGGGGAGTGCTTGAGGGGGGTCGGGGGGGGGGGGGGGGGCACTGTGGTAGAATCGGTTAGGTGATGGACTCCAGATTCAGTGTTCTCCAATGATCTGAGTTTTAGGCCGCCCATTTTGAAATGTTGTGTCGCGTTGAAAGGCACCCTGTTCTGATATTCATCTCTCCACCCAGGTGTGAATGGGAACTTGCCTTCAGTCAGGGAAGGCTATAAGCGGCGGAAGGAGAAGATTGGGCCCTGCCTTCCTGTGCAGGAATATGAATTTACTGCCTCTATGGCCATTAAAAGCTATGGGGTCTTTAACCTTTAAAAAAAAAAAAAAAGGGATTTATAAAGCCACATTTATTTCAGTGTACTTGTTTATTGAATTGGTAGGTAACATGATATGAATATACAACATCATGTCATAACAGTACATGGAGGAAAGATAATTTTGTTTGTATTTTTAAGTTATTGTGTTGGACTCTCTCCCCCCTTTTTACAGATGTTTGTCATTGTAACACTTCGGTGGATAATAATATTGAAGTTGTGCTTTTTTTATGTCTCACGCTTAACTTTAATGGAAGCTGGTAGCACTGTGTTTGTGTGACTTTGTGTTTTCATTGGCTGTATTGGGTTTTATTGTTATATCTAAACCACTTTTTACCCATGCTGTGAATGTTTTGTGTATGTGTGTAAAGCTATTTGGGACTCTGTGTGTGTGTGGAAATTCGTAAGTCGTTAGTAAGCAAATGAGTTGGACGAGTGACTTAGTGACGTCTTTTTGAAGTGTGTTAGTTAGATGATTTATTTTCATTATTTCTCATTCACTGTTTAACAGTTTTTGTACATGTAAAGCACTTTGAGTTCTTTTTGAGAAGATACACCAATGAGTGCTCATTATTGTTATCATTATCACCATAGTGTGTGTCTGTTGGTGTTCACAGAATTAGTATGTGCTGCTTATGAAGCTTGTGTATGTTAGCTGTTTGTTAAACAGAAAGTGAACAGATTACATAATTTCTGGCAATGCCATGCATGTATAGATAAACCAGGTGTGTCTTTTACACAATTATTATTAATCCTATTCTTAGTCTTGGTGATATTTATGGGTAACGCAAACATTTATTTGGTGCCATATACTGTACCATGTCAGACTGATGCAAACCATGCCCATCATTCTCAGTCTTGGTAATAATTACTGGTAATTCAAACATTGAATTTGAAATCTGCTGAAATTATATTTCTGTCACACTTTTAAAACTTTTAAAATGAGTTTTTGCAGATAAAGTTTGTTTTGTAATCTAAATTGTTAGCAATATATTAAATCACACTCTTAGTCTTGGTGATACAAATAGGAAAGCAGACTGCTGATGTGAGTTCTACCAAAGTTATACTTCTGTCACTCTTTCAGACTACATTTTGCAGGTTAACTGTTTCTTCAGTTTTGTCGTACCTTCAAGCTGCATATATGTTATGACAAGAAATTTGAATGGATTTATCATTGCATGCCAGTGAATAGATAGAGGATTTTGAAGTTATATTTCTGTGGCACTTTCAAACTGCATACTATATGTTGTGATGAGGAATTTGAATGGATTTATCATTGCATGTCAGTGATTTTAGATGAGTTAGTGGATGCATTCACCCTCTGTTCCCCAATGTGTTTGCACATCTGTGGCTAAAGCATGCCCAGCATTTCTCCCCCATTCCTGATTCTGTCTGCAGTTCATGACATTAGATAATGATAATAAGAAGAAGAAGAAGAAGAATGATTACAAAGATGATACTGATAATACTGATAATAATATACTTAATTTTGTGCAGAGACAAATCAAAATGTTTTCACACCAGTCATTCACACGCATGCACACGTCTGATTCAGAAGGATAATAGACAAAACTTCTGGATACATGTAAACAGAAAAACTAGAGAAACCGCACAGCAGAAAAAGGGAAGGGGAGGGGCGGAGCTGTTTTGGAAAGAAGTAGAGTTTTAAAGCCAGACTTCAAAGACTGAGTGCAGAGATTTGACAAGGTGAAAGAGGGAGCTCATTCCAAGTGTAAGTTCCAGAGGCAGAAAAAGAGCAGTAGGTGTTTGGTCTCAGACTGCATGAGTTACTATCACATGAATGCTCAGGCTTCAATCGGTAACTGCGCCTGGTGGGTAAAGGGTGGAGATTTTTCTGACCTCCCAGGTCAACATTTGTGCAGACCTGCTTGTGCCTGAATCCCCTTCATGCGTATAAGCAAGCAGAAGATCAAATACGCACATTAAAGATCCTGTAATCCATGTCAGCATTTGGTGGTTTATGGAAACAAGAACATACCCAGCATATACCCCCGCAAAAGCGAAGTATGGCTGCCTACATGGTGGGGTAAAAAAACAAAATGGTCATAAATGTAAATTCCCACACATGTACATATGAGTGAACGTGGGAGTTACAGCCTATGAAGGAAGAAGAAGATTGGTGGCAATGCACAGTAAAGGTAACAGGATACGTCTATAATGAAACAATATAACTGTCCTCCAGTGGAGTGATGGCCAAGGGGTAACGCATCTGCATAGGAAGCGAGAGAATCTGAGCGCACTGGTTCGAATCATGGCCTAGCTGCTGATATTTTCTCCCCCTCCACTAGACCTTGAGTGGTGGCCTGGATGCTAGTCATTCGGATAAGACGATAAACCGAGGTCCCGTGTGAAGCATGCACTTTGCATACATAAAAGAACCCATGGCAACAAAAAGGTTGCTCCTGGCAAAATTCTGTAGAAAAATCCACTTCGATAGGAAAAACAAATAAAACTGCACACTGGAAAAAGTATTTAAAAAATGGGTGGTGCTGTAGTATAGCAATGCGCTCTCCCTGGGGAGAGCAGCCCGAATTTCACACAGAGAAATCTGTTGTGATAAAAAGAAATACAAATACAAGTATACAATACAGTAGAATAATTGGGGATTTTGTGACATTGCTGAGCACTGGAATAATGTCTCATGCAACATAGTTGAATGATTTTTTTGATTTTTTTTTATTCCCTGTAACTTTCCAGAGAAGAGAAGACCGAACAGGAGAAGAAGGCCAAACACAGGAAATTCAAACGTGCTGCACTGATCGGCCTGGCTACTGTCACTGGTGGCACACTCATAGGTGTGTATAGGACACAGTTGATGTGTGTGTTAGTGTGTATGTGTGTGTGTGTTAGTGTGTGCGTGTGTTTGCATCTACAATCTTGCTATATTAGTCTGCCTGACTTCTGGTTACTGGTGGTACGCTGTTAGATGCGAACAGTACACTCACTGTTGACATGTTGTGGACTGTCCCTCTGTCTGTGTATGTAAAGTTAGAATTCCATAGATGTGAAAAACCATTTTCAAAATTTGCATGCATTCTTTGCACTGAAGGGAAAAATGATTGCAGCAAATTTTTTTGTGGTCATTTTGTAAACTTTATAGACCCAAACTTCACACAAACTTTGTGCAAAGTTTGCTTTGAAATTTTTTTCACATTAGGGAACGAAACGTTTGATTTCGCAAGCAGGTTTTACCAAACTTTTGGCAGATTCCTTCTCAGCTTCTCAGCTGAGTCGGTGTTTGACCCTCTACCAGGTGCATTACTTTAGCAAGCTGCTCCTCTGTTTGCTGCATGTATTTGTAGAAGATATCCCCAAAACAAATTCCTTCATCAGGTTGTTTCTTCCTTCCTCTTTGCTGCTCCACACCTCTTCTTCAGTTATAAGTTGGCTGCATTTAACTCTCTCCGGACAAAGGAATGCTTGAGCATTCCTACATAAAATGTATTCAGTTTCAGACGACGGAATGGAATAGCATTTTCAAGAAATAAAAATCCATCATGCGCTGTACACGTGATTTTGTGATTAGCCAAGCAGAGTGCACTATTCTGGGTCACTCCACAATCGAATGGTATGATTGGCCAGCCTGCCATGTGTGGCCCGTCTTGCACACACACTGACAAAGTCACTGACCGGTTGTCTGCTCACGTGCCAGCCTGTTAGCAAAGTGGGCTCTTCTCAAAATGCGGAGTGAACAAGGCAGCGATGGCAACGTTTTAGTGTTGCCGAAGTACTTGAAATGCTACAAACTGAAGGGTCGGACATTGAAGAGGTGAATGATGACAAAGAAGAAAATGAATTTAATGCAGAAAGCGAGCATGGGTATGGTGATTCGGGGTGAACATGGCAAAACTGTAAAAATAAGATGAGAAATTTGATTTTTTTTTTTTTTTTATGTAATAGCTCAACACGTAATAAACCAGTTCTGAAAGTTTCATTTTCTTACTCTGTATTTTGTATTTTTTGTAATTTTTTTCCAAACCCTTACAAATGGGCCGTCTGTGGGGAAAAGCAAGGGAGAAAACTTGTCGTCCGAAGTGAGTTATCTCATTTTCGATACAGAGTGCTTGCTTTGATTGAACTAGTGCCATGGCAGGTGTATTTCATGTCTATGAATTCTTTGCATATGAAATTCACATCTTTCTTTAGGGTCTATTGAGTTACAGCTTAGGTGTGTGTGACAATACAGTATATGAGGGATGTCATCTGTGCTCGATCGAAGATAAACTCTAGGTGTGTAGGGGTTGCCTTTAGGAACAGTTGTTTTACACAGTCAATGCAGATAAAAAAAATCTGAAAGAGGGGATTGTCAAAAAAAATTTAGCAATGTTAGACTGGTATCATGAATATATATATATATATATATATATATATATATATATATATATATATGTGTGTGTGTGTGTGTGTGTGTATGTACAATATATATATATATATATATATATATATATATATATATGTATATATATATATATATATATATATATATATATATATATATACATTTGTGTGTGTGTGTATGGATACAGATATATTTGTATATACAAAGGGGTATACAGAGAGAGATATCAAAAGACATTCCAGCCATCAAACTTACATCCCGCATGCACCTGTCCTCAGGTTTGACGGGGGGATTAGCAGCACCCCTAGTGGCAGCGGGGGCAGGGGCCATAATCGGCGGGGCAGGAGCAGCTGCACTCGGCTCCACTGTGGGCGTGGCCATCATCGGCTCTCTGTTCGGAGTGGCGGGAGCTGGGCTGACAGGTTTGTCAGTGGAGTGTGTGTGTGTGTGTGTGTGCATGTGTGTGTGTGCATGTGTGTGTGCATGTGTGTGTGTGTGTGCATGTGTGTGTGTGCATGTGTGTATGTTTGTGTGTGTGTTTGTTATAGCTTCTTACTTCTTAGAGACAAGAATATCGTGAATGAAAAAAGAATGGATGAACGGGTTTTCACATGCTGCGTGGCTTTTTTTTTTCTTATCAGAGTGGATTTTTTTCTTGAGAATTTTGCCAGAGGTTCTTGTTGCCATGGGTTCTTTTTCAGAACACCAAAGTGCATGCAACAATTGGGACCTCGGTTTATCATCTTTTCTGAATGACTAGGTGCTCAGTTTGATTTTCCAGTCAACTCTTTGGCTCTGTCTCCGTGAGATTCATGGATAGAACTTGTGCACAAGCATGCTCACACACACACACACACACACACACACACACACACACAAGCATGCATGCATGCACTTGTGCAGTCACACATGCACAAACACACACACACACACACACACACACACACACACACACACACACACACACACACACACACACATTCTAATCCCTCCCAGCACACATATATTCTCTCTCTCTCATCAACCCACACTCACCCACACTCACCCACCCACACCCACCCACATTAACACCCTCCCCCTTCAGCACACCCCTACCCCCACTTTCACACTTGCACCATTTTTTCAACCTCCCTCTTGTTTTATTTTTTCCAACTGTGTGGATGTATTCAGGTTTCAAGATGAAGAAGCGTGTGGGAGCCATCGAGGAGTTTGAGTTCGAACCCCTGATATCGGGAGGCCCCTTGCAGTTGCAGACAGTTCGTCAACAGCTGCACATCACCATTGCTATCACCGGGTGGATAGACAGCAAAATGCCAGGTAGGAACGGAGGGCTATGGTGATTGGAGTGTGCGTTTGTGTGTGCGTGTATCTGTGTGTAATTTTGTTTAATGCCCTATCACATATTGGTAATAGTGTGTGTGTGTGTGTTTGTATGTATGTGCGTTTGTGTGTAAGAGTGAGGTTGTGTGTGTGAATGTATATGTGTGTATGTGTGTTTGTGTGTAAAAGAATGTGTTTGTGTATGTGTGCGTTTGTGTGTATGTGTAGGTAAGTGTAAGAACAAGTAATTACCATATTTTACAGACTGCAAGGTGATGGTTTTTTCCCCGACTTGAACCCATGTGCCTTAAAATATGGTGCATCTGATATGCAGCTACATTCTTTCTGAACAAAGTTGTGAATCTTATTCAGGTTGATGTTGAACCAGAAAGTTTGACATTCAGAAGGAAACTATAAATCAGACCTGAAGGAACTCACAAATAATCCACTTTGAAACAGCATGGAAGTGCACATCACAGAATGAGTCAAAGAAGCTGTCAAAAGCTTGAACTCCATTTTTGGCAGTCATCCTCGATGCAGCAATGAAGTTTCTCCATTCTTTCACAGAAAAATGGAAGACTTCACCGGGCATCAGTGTATGAAGTCTGTCAGTGGGTTTTGTCAGCCTG
Organism: Babylonia areolata; assembly: GCF_041734735.1. NCBI lineage: Eukaryota > Metazoa > Mollusca > Gastropoda > Neogastropoda > Buccinidae > Babylonia > Babylonia areolata. Next base: position 34,270,179 of record NC_134886.1, read on the forward strand.
GCAGCAGAATGGATAAAGAATGGATTAAAGAAATCTGCGATCGACACAGCTGACAAGCCAGCAGACACAAATGAATTGATAAGTTCCGATGATGGTGTCTGATGAGCCATGTTACCAACCTTTGGTGAAGATGAAAAAATGGCAGATACAGCCATTGCCCACATTCGTAAGCGATTCTGAAGAATAAGATTTTGGGGGATTTTCAGCAGATGATAGTATTGTGTGAATATGAGTGAGTGTGCCAAAATTGCATGCATTCTGATCTTCCAGTCATGGATAATGTCAGTTTAATTACTCTTGATTTTTCCAGGAATTCAGTTTGTTTTGATTCTTTGAACATTTTTTGTTTTTTGCTTTTGATCTTTTTTGCTTTTATTTAAAAAAATTCATGCACCTTTTAATATGGTGTGCCTTATGAATTGTTGAAATGATATTTTTTCAAAATGCTGAGGGTGCACCATATAACACAAGTTCCTTGTTGTCCGTAAAATGTGGTATGTGCATGTGATTATTTGTGTGTGTATGTGCATGTGTGTGTACAAAAATGAGTGAACGTGTTTGTGTATAAATCACCATATAGTGAATAGACAATAAGCCATTGAGAAGACCACACACACACACACACACACACACACACACACACACACACACACACACACACACACACACACCACAACCACACACCACACACCACACCACACCGCACCACTCCACATGACGCAACACACACACACCACCACACCACACACACACACACACACACACACCTCCCCTCCCCCTCCACACACACACACACACACACACACACACATACACATACACATACACATACACACACACCACATCATGCCATACCACACCATCCAACCCAACCCCCACCCTGCGCACACATCACTGACCAAACAAACACTGACTGACTGACACAGATTTCAAGCAGCCGTGGCAGAACCTGGCAGAGTCCCAAGAGCAGTACACCCTGAAGTGGGAGTCGGGCTACCTGAAGGACCTGGGTCAGGCCCTGGACTACATCTTCAACTCTGCCGTCAGCATCGCCACTCATGAGGCCCTCAAATACACTGTCCTGTCCAGTGAGTGTGTGGTGGGGTGGGGGGGGGGGGGTCTGTGGGTGTGGTGGGTGTGTGATGTGGACGACATCTTCAACTCCGTTGTGAGCATTGCCACTCATGAGGCCCTCAAATACACTGTCCTGTCCAGTGAGTGTGTGGTGGGGGGGTGGGGGGGTCTGTGGGTGTGGTGGGTGTGTGATGTGGACGACATCTTCAACTCTGCCGTCAGCATCGCCACTCATGAGGCCCTCAAGTACACCATCCTGTCCAGTGTGTATGTGGGGGGAAGTGACGGGGGCAGGGGGGTGTATATGGGTGTGGTGGGTGTGTGATGTGGACGACATCTTCAACTCTGCCGTCAGCATCGCCACACATGAGGCTCTCAAGTATACCATCGTGTTCAGTGAGTGGGTGCATGGGTGTGGGGGTTGGGGTGTGTATGTGGGTGTGTGTGTTAGTGTGTGTGAGTGTTGTGCGGTGTGTTTGTGGGATGGGGATGTGGTGGGGGGTGTGTGCAGTGGTATGTCCGGTGTAGTGTGATGTTGACTACATCTTCAACTCCATCAGCATTGCCACACACTAGGTTGTCTTGTCCAGCAAGTGTGGGGGTTATGGGGGTGTGGGATGGTGCTGGTTGGTGGGTGTGTGTGTTGTGAGTGTGTGTGTGGTGTGGATGTGGGTGTGTCGTGAGTGTGTGTGTAGTGTGGATGTGTGTGTGGTGTGAATGTGTGTGTGTTGTGAGTGTGTGTGTGGTGTGGATGTGGGTGTGTTGTGAGTGTGTGTGTGGTGTGGATGTGGGTGTGTTGTGAGTGTGTGTGTGTTGTGGATTTGTGTGTGTGTGTTGTGAGTGTGTGTGTGTGGTGTGGATGTGGGTGTGTTGTGAGTGTGTGTGTGGTGTGGATGTATGTGTGGTGTGGATGTGGGTGTGTTGAGAGTGTGTGTGTATTGTGGATGTGTGTGTGCTGTGAGTGTGTGTGGTGTGGATAAGGATGTGGTGTGAGTGTGTGTGTGGTGTGTATGTGGTGTGGGCGTGTTGTTAGGTGTGGGTGGGTATTCATTGGTGTGCATATGGTGTGGTGTTGTTTGGTGTATGTGAGGTGTGTAGACTACATCTTCAACTCTTCTGTCAGTATCACCACATATGAGACCCTGAAGTGCACCGTCCTATCCAGTGTGTGTGTGTTTGTGTGAGGGTGGGTGGGTGTGCATGTGAGAGCGGATGTGTGTATGAGGGTGGTTTTCTGTGTGAGTGATGTATGTGGGTGTGGTGTGGTGTGGTGTGAGTGGTGTAGTGGGGTGTGGTGTAGTGTGAGGTATGGTGCATGTTTGCTGTGATGTGTGCATTTGTGATGTGGTGCGTGTGTGGTATGGTGTATTGGTGTGGTGTGCTGTGGACTACATCTTCATACCCACTGTCAGCATCACCACACTTAAGTATTCTGCCCTGTCCAGCCAGTGTGTGTGTGGTGGTTGTGTGGGTGTGCGTGTGTGGTGGTGGTGTGGGTGTGCATGTGTGGTGGTGGTGTGGGTGTGCATGTGTATGGATGTGTGAAGCAAATGGAAAAAGTGGTTGTTCGATCAGTGAGTAGAGGTTTGCATGTTTGGATCTGTTTGAAACAGATGGGAGAATAAATTTTCTGTGGAATTAGCGAAGACTTTGAAAAATTTATACCACTAACTAAGCAGACTTTGCACTGAGATTGTTCATCTTACAATACAAACCAGCACTTGTACTGGGGTGCCATGTTCTACAAGACCATCATTTATGATGATGATACTAAGTATGATGTTAATTGATCCAGTGACTGGGATTTTTTTTCTTTCTGGTTTTTTTCTTTCTTTTTGTAGCTGGTCCATCATTTATACTGTTTCAGTGATATCTTCGCATGCCGCTCATTCCAAGCCCCTCCCCCCCCCCCCTCCCTTCCCACACACACACAGCCATGCTCCAGTTTGTCTGCTGCAGTGTCAGTGCTGGCAGCTCATTATCATCAAAAATATGCAGAACAAAATGTCCCAAATTCTTGGGCACACACAAACACACACACACACACACACACACAGACAGAGACAAAACACATACTCACCCAAACGCACACACACACACACACACGCACACACCACACATTATGTTGATGAAATGATGCATTGACAGTGGGGAATGTTTGTGGTACAGCCCTGATGGCAGCTATAACATGGCCGGCCGCCTTGCTGTCGGTGTCCCAGGTGATCGACAACCCCTGGAGTGTTGCCCTGCAGCGAGCCACAGCCGCCGGTCGACAGCTGGCTGAGGTCCTACTTTCCAGGGAACAGGTATTTGTTGTTTATATGGATACTTATATAGTGCCAGGCAGAGTCCAGGTGCTTTATTTTATTTACTATTATTATTATTGTTGTTTTTATTATATTATTATTATTTAGTTAGTTAGTTGTTTTTTGGGGTTTTTTTTGTACACCTATAGTTGATTCATCAAGTTTTTGCACCTTATACATATTATTATAAGTAGTAGTAGTTCTTTTTTTTAATGTATTTATCTATTATTATTATTTTATTTTATTTTTATTTTTATTTTTTCTCAAGGCCTGACTAAGCGCGTTGGGTTACGCTGCTGGTCAGCCATCTGCTTGGCAGATGTGGTGTAGCGTATATGGGTTTGTCCGAACGCAGTGATGCCTCCTTGAGCTACTAAAACTGAAACTGAAACTTTGAACAGGTGTTTATGGTTTATATCGATACTTATATAACGCCTGCCCTTGTGAGCACTTTGAACAGGTATTTATGATTTGTATGGGCACTTATGTAACATCTGGCCTCGGTCAGAGACCAGGTGCTTTTGAACAGGTATTTATGGTTTATATGGATTTTTACATAACACCTGCCCTCATGTCAGAGATGATGCTCAAAGCACTTTGAACAGGTATTTATGGTTTATATGGATACTTATGTAATGATGGCCTCTGTCAGAGACCAGGTGCATTGAACAGGTATTTATGGTTTTTTAGATACTTAATGACTGACCTCATTCAGACACCAGGCTCTGAGCACCTTGAACAGATGATGTTTATATGGATACTTGGTCAGAGACCAGGTGCTTTTGAACGGGTATTCATGGTTTATATGGATACTTATGTAACGCTTGCCCTTGGTTTGAGACCAGGCACTTTGAACAGGTATTTATGGTTTTTTGGATACTTAATGACTGACCTCATTCAGACACCAGTTTCTGAGCGCCTTGAACAGATATTTATGTTTATATGGATACTTGGTCAGAGACCAGGTGCTTTTGAACGGGTATTCATGGTTTATATGGATACTTATGTAACGCTTGCCCTTGGTTCGAGACCAGGCACTTTGAACAGGTATTTATGGTTTATTTGGATACTTACATAATGACTGGCCTCATTCAGACACCAGGCTCTAAGCGCTTTGAACAGGTATTTATGGTTTATATGGATACTCAGTTAGAGACCAGGTGTTTTTGAACGGGTATTTATGGTTTATATGGATACTTATGTAACACCTGCCCTCAGTCAGAGACCAGGCACTTTGAACAGGTATTTATGGTTTATATATGGATCAAAGCACTTTGAACAGGTATTTATGGTTTATATATGGATCAAAGCACTTTGAACAGGTATTTATGGTTTATATATGGATCAAAGCACTTTGAACAGGTATTTATGGTTTATATATGGATACTTGCATAATGACAGGCCTCATTCCGACACCAGGCTCTAAGCGCTTTGAACAGGTATTTATGGTTTATATGGATACTCATGTAGAGACCAAGAACTTTTGAACGGGTATTTATGGTTTATTTGGATACTTATGCCTGCACTCAGTCAGAGACCAGGCACTTTGAACAGGTATTTATGGTTTATATATGGATCAAAGCACTTTGAACAGGTATTTATGGTTTATATATGGATCAAAGCACTTTGAACAGGTATTTATGGTTTATATATGGATCAAAGCACTTTGAACAGGTATTTATGGTTTATATATGGATCAAAGCACTTTGAACAGATATTTATGGTTTATATATAGATCAAAGCACTTTGAACAGGTATTGATGGTTTATATATGGATCAAAGCACTTTGAACAGGTATTTATGGTTTATATATGGATCAAAGCACTTTGAACAGGTATTGATGGTTTATATATGGATCAAAGCACTTTGAACAGGTATTGATGGTTTATATATGGATCAAAGCACTTTGAACAGGTATTTATGGTTTATATAGATACTTATGTAATGACTGGTCTCGTTCAGACACCAGGTTCTAAGCCCTTTGAAACAGGTATTTATGGTTTATATGGATACTTACATAACACCTGCCCTCATGTTAGAGACCAGGCACTTTGAACAGGTACTTATGGTTTATATATGGATACTTACATAATGACTGGCCTCGTTCAGACACCAGGTTCTAAGCCCTTTGAAACAGGTATTTATGGTTTATATGGATACCTACGCAAAGCCAGGCCTCGGCCAGAGTCCAGGCTCTAAACACTTTGAACAGGTAGTTTTGGTTTATATCAATACATATATACCACCTATCCTCACTCAGAGACCAAGCTGTAAGCACTTTACAAACACAGTCATTTGCACAACAGGCTGCCTACCTGGGTAGAGCCGACTGACAGCTGCCTTTAGGTGCTCATCATTCGTTTCTTGTGTCATTCATTCAGGCTTCACACACACACACACACACACACACACACACATATATATATATATATATATGCACACACATGTATAAATGATGTTAATATTACGATTGGTTTATATAAAGGTTAATGTTGTTTCTGAATGTGCATATGTTTTTCTGTTGTTGCTTTTTTTTTTTTTTTTACTCCTACAGTCATTGAGGCATTGTTCCACCTTCTTTTGCAACAGTATGATGTATATGAAAATAATACTGAAGTCATTATTTTCAGGGTTATTGGGAATAATTAAGTTGAACTGCACTTTACATTAATTGATCATGTGCAGGGGAAACGACCAGTGACGCTGATTGGCTACAGTCTTGGAGGCAGGGTTATCTTTTACTGCCTGGAAGAAATGGCCAAGCGTAGAGGTATGGCCTTAGTGGTCGGCGAGGCTCTAAGCACCGTAATTTGATTTGATTTGAAGCGTAGAGGTATGTTGTGCTAAAAGAAAAAAAAGGGAAAAAACAGAAAAGAAGTATGTTGTGGTTATGGATGAAGGTACAGAAATACTTTGTTTATGCTGGAGATCTTTATTGGAAGGTACGTGCTGTGGCAGAATCGACTGGGTGTTGGACTTCTGGTCCAGTGTTGACCAGTGATCAGGATTCGAGACCTATTTCAGCACAGATTTGTAAGACTTATTTTGGCATAGCGTTGTGTCCTTGGGAGAGCCACTTTACTCTGATTTTCCTCAAGATTTCAAGGCTCTTTATTGGCTTCAAACGGAAGAATCTGGCATGTACAAAGGTTATTGAATTAATTGACTTTAAATCATCAACCACTCCTCATGTAAAAATCACAGAAATCAGTGGCAGATCACACATGCTTCCCTTCCCCATCCCCACATTACACACACACACACACTACACACACACACACACACACTACACACACACACACACACACACTACACACACACACACATGCACTACACACACACACACACACACTCACTACACACACACACATGCACTACACACACACACACACACACACACTACACACACACACATGCACTACACACACACACACACATGCACTACACACACACACACACACACTCACTACACACACACACACACACACACACATGCACTACACACACACACACACACACACACACATACACACACAAGCCAGATTTTCACAGTGTTTCAATGTGATTAGACATGGGAAACTTTTATGCCAGATTTTCTCATAGTGGTTAGAGAGGATTAGAAGTAGAAATCTTTTCATGCCAGATTTTCTCAGAGCAATTAGATATGATTAGACAATGGAATCTTTCATGCCATATCTTTTCATAGGGTTTGTTTATGATTATACATGGAAATCTTTCATACCAGATTTTCTCAGATTGATTTGAATTGATCAGGAGTGGAAATCGTTTATACCAGATTTTCTCAGAGTGTCAGATACGATTAGACATGGAAGTTTTTTATGCTTGATTTTCTCAGAGTGGTTGGATATGATTGGATATGGAAATCTTTCAAACCATATTTTCTCAGATTAATTAGGTATGATTAGACATAGAATATTTCATGCCAGATTATCTCAGAGCGGTTAGATATGATAACATATAGAAATCTTACTTGCCAGATTTTCTTAGTATGGTTAGATGTGATTAGACATGGAAGTCTTTTATGCCAGATTTTCTTGGAGTGGTTAGTTATGATTAGACATGAAAATTTTTTATGCCAGATTTTCACAGAATAATGTTAGGGGGGGAATCTATCTGCTTGACTCAGTCCACTTGAATCATGTGTCAGAAATTTGTTGTTGTTGTATTTATATGATTTTTCCCTTCAACAAGTATTGACGACAAGATTAATGGAAATAAATTGTATTGTAGTTATTTTATCGTATTGTATTACTTTTTGCCACAACAGGCTTCCCTCTGTGAAAATCATGCAGCTCTACCTGGGGAGATTTTGAGCCATTGAAATGTTTTGTTTGTATGATAGTCAGTCATGTCCAACTCTGACCATTACAACAGCAGTGTAGGCAACTGCTTCAAAATCAGTCATGTCCAACTCTGACCATTACAACAGCAGTGTAGGCAACTGCTTCAAAGTCAGTCATGTCCAACTCTGACCATTACAACAGCAGTGTAGGCAACTGCTTCAAAATCAGTCATGTCCAACTCTGACCATTACAACAGCAGTGTAGGCAACTGCTTCAAAGTCAGTCATGTCCAACTCTGACCATTACAACAGCAGTGTAGGCAACTGCTGTCTGGAACATTTGAGCTTGAATTTTGTTAAAGTGGAGAATGTCGTGCTCAAGTTACACCCCCACTCTCTCAGCCAAGAGGGTTTTTTATGACAGTTGGTGTTGAGGTGGTCCCCAAAGGCCAGCTAGCCCCCAGGGCTGCATCACTAAGAGCCACCTAATTTGAGAGTCATAGTCCTTCACAAAAGATTAATCTGTAAATAAATTCCTATTTTATATAAGATTTTCGTATTGTCCTGTCCATCGATAACTGTATTGTGTCGTGACATGTTCCAAACAAAATACTTTTTGAAACCAGTTCCCATTGCAGAGGAGAAATCATTGATTATGCAGCTCCTACTTTGCTGTTGGCCCCAGGAGGAAAGTGGCAGAATGGTCAAGATGCTCTGCAGCCAATATCGGGAGTTAGTGAGGGTGTGAGTTCAAAACCTGCTCTCGCCCTTTCTCCTAACTTTGACTGGAAAATCAAACTGAGCATCTAGTCATTCAGATGAGACGATAAAGCATGGTTTCATGTGCAGCACACACTTGGCACACTGAAAAGAACCCGTGGCAATGAGAGTGCTGTCCTCTGGCAAAATTCTGTAGAAGAAATGCACTCTTGATAGGAACACAAATATAATAATAAAAGCATACACTCAAGGCCTGACTAAGCATGTTGAGTTATGCCACTTGTCAAGCATCTGCCTAGCCGATATGCTGTGGCGTATATGGATTTGTCTGAACACAGTGATGTCTCCTTGAGTAACTGAAACTGTTGGCCCATCTGTAAGCTTATGTCAATCTTTGATATATGCCATGACGGGCGCAATAGTCGTGTGGTTAAAACGTTGGACTTTCAATCTGAGGGTCCTGGGTTTGAAACTGGGTAACGGCACCTGGTGGGTAAAGGGTGGAGATTTTTCCGATCTCCCAGGTTAACATATGTGCAGACCCGCTTGTGTTCGAACCCCCTTCATGTGTGTATGCAAGCAGAAGATCAAATACGCACGTTAAAGATCCTGTAATCCATGTCAGCTTTCAGTGGGTTATGGAAACAAGAACATACCCAGCATGCACACCCTCGAAAACAAAGTATGGCTGCCTACATGGCGGGGTAAAAATGGTCATCCATATAAAAGCCCACTCATGTACATACAAATTGAATGTGGGGTTGCAGCCCACGAACTAAAAAGAAGAAGAAGAAGATATATGCCAAGGGTTGTTTTCTTACAAAGAGTTTTGGCGTGTTGTGCAGGGTGTGAGGGGATTGTGGAGGACGTGATCGTGCTGGGGGCGCCGGTGACCAGTGACCCCAAGGCATGGGCCCCCTTCCAGCGTGTGGTGGCCGGCCGTATCATCAATGGCTACTGCAGGTGGGGGAGCCATGAACTGTGTTGTTTTGTGTTGTGTTTCATGCAATGCGTTGTGCTGTGTCATGTTGTATTGTTGGTTTTTGTTTCTTCTTTTTTTTTATTGTTGTCTGTGTGTGTGTGTGTGTGTGTGTGTGTGTGTGTGTGTGTGTGATGAATTGTAGTGTTCAGCGTTTGGTAGCTGGCTGCATCATCAGTGGCTACTTAAGGCGGTGAACCCTGGATTGTATTGTTTTGTGTTGTAGTTTGTTGTATTTATTGTATTGTAGTTTATTGTACTGTGTTGTAATGTTAGTTTTTGTGTGTGTGTGTTTGTGTTGTAATGTAGTGCGTCGTGCAGTGTATGATGGCTGGAACACCGATGGCTGCTGCAGATGGGGAGCCCATTTTTGCACTGTTTTCGCATTGTATTGTACTGTGTTTTATCATAATGTGTTGTACTGTGTTGTGTTGTGATGTGGGTTTTTGTTTGTGTGTGTGTGTGTGTGTTGTATAGTAAAGCATATGGTGGCTGGCCGCATCATCAATAGCTACTGCAGGTGGAAATCCCTGGATTGTATTGTTTTGTATTGTGTTGTACTGTTGTATTTGCACTGTATTGTGATGTGTTGTATTGTACAGTGTGTGGTGGCTTGTCGGATCATCAATGGCGTACTGCATTTGCGGAACACGGTATTGCATTATTATGTGTTGTATTGCATTGCTGTGTTGTACTATGTTGTAATGTATTGTGTGATGTATTGTGATACTGACTGGTGTGATGACTGGTTGGTTCACCAATGGCCATTTCAGGTGGAAAACAAAGTATCGTACTGTATTGCATTGTGTTGTATTACATTTCTTCACAGCAGATTTCTCTGTATGAAATTTTAGCTGGTCTCTTCATGGAGAAAGCAGAAAGAGTGTGGTGTTTGGATGTACAGTGTAGGTCAACACAGCATAGCACCCGCCTTGTCCTCTGACATGCAGGTCTGTTTGATGGGCAAAAAAGATAAGCAATGTTTAACTTATTCTGCTCCAGGTACCATGGTAAGTTCCCCTGTGGCCAGGTACAAGTATTCTCAAACCAGCATACTATTCTAATTTAGTTTAAGCTTGCTTGGTACAGTTGGTGTTCTAAACTTAACCATCTAGGGAATGAGAAAGCATGCAAACGAAGCTTTGTTGAACCGAATTGTTAAATTAACAATTCTCCATCAATTTTCACCATTTTAGTAAACCACCCTTTTTTGACTCACTTGTGTAAACAAAGTGAGTCTATGTTTTAACCCGGTGTTCGGTTGTCTGTGTGTGTGTGTGTGTGTCCGTGTGTCTGTGTGTCCATGGTAAACTTTAACATTGACATTTTCTCTGCAAATACTTTGTCAGTTGACACCAAATTTGGCATAAAAATAGGAAAACTTCAGTTCTTTCCAGTCATCTTGTTTAAAACAATATTGCACCTCTGGGATGGGCACAAAGAAGCCTAATTATATGCAAACTGCATTTACTGTTATATTTATATTTTTTGTATTCTCTAAACTTCGCACTTTGACCTCTTATTCTGACACAACAACAAGAGGAGTCATTATTATTTTTTGTTCAAACAGGAACTTTTTTGCTAAGCATGGATTTTTTTATTTATTTTGCAAACGTTTTGGTGCAGAGAGTAAAAAAAGGGAAATTACTCTGTAATTAATGCTAGGGGACTTAATTTATCACAAGTGAGTCTTGAAGTCTTGCCTCTCTTGTTTTTTTTTTTTTTACTGCAGTGGTCTCATGTAGTGCTGGTCCAGGGGAGTTGTAGAAGGCATGTGGCTGTGGGGAAGAACTAGTTAAAAGGATGGGTCTTCAGAGAAGACTAGACAGAGGCTGTGGACGATAAAACGTGGTACTGTGTACTTTCAGGGGTGACTGGTTGCTGAAGTTCCTGTACAGAACGGCGTCCATTCAGATCCGTATCGCTGGGCTTGGCCCTGTCAAATGGACCAACCACAGGATGCATAACATCGATCTCAGTGATGTGGTCTGTTGGGATTGGGTTTTTTTGTTGGTCTGCTTTTTACCATGTTTAATGATAACTGTTGAAAGTTTTACTGAGAGAAAAAAACAAGGTGCAGTTTACTGTTATTATTACTGATGTCCTGATGATTAATTGTGATGGTCGTTGTGCTGAGTAAAATCAAGGTATTGTTTGTTACTATAATTAGTGTTGTCATGATGATTGTGGTTAATTGTGATGGTCATTATACTGATTTCAAATGAGGTATAGTTTATTATTGTTATTAGTGATGTCATGATGATTGTAATTAATTGCAATGGTCATTGTACTGACTAAAAACAAGGTATAGTTTATTATTATTATTATTGATATCAAGTTTATTGTTATTATTAGTGATATCATGATTATTAATTGTGATCATTATTGTACTGATTAGAAATGAGGTATAGTTTATTATCATTATTAGTGATGTCTTGATGATTGTGGTTTAATAATGACAGTCATTGTACTGATTAGAAATGAGGTGTAGTTTATTATTAGTGACATCATGATGATTTGTGATAATGACCATAATCATGACAGCTGTTGATGACGAAGATGAGAATGATGATAATGATCAGTTCTATCATAACAACAGTACTGGAAGGAATTAGATATCTAAGAGAAGAAAAAATACAGTCTGCATGCATGCATACACAGGCACACACACACACACATGTATACCAACAACTGCTGTGCTTTCTTATATAATGATATATATATGATAGTCAGTCGTGTCCGACTATGACCATCAGAACAGCAGAGGAGGCAACTGCTGTTCCGACTATTTGGGCTAGAATTTGATTATAGTGGAGAGTGTCTTGCCCAAGTTACATCCCCACTCTCTTGGCCAAGAGGGTTTTATGACAGTCTGCGTTGGGATGGTTCCCAAAGGCCAACTAGCCCACAAGGCTGAAGCACTAAGAGCCAGTGCAATTTTGCCTCCTAGTTTGAGAGTCATAGTCCTTCACAAAAGACTAAGCTGTAAATGATTTCCCATTGACTGGAGAAACCATTGATAATACAGCTCTCACTTTGCTGTTGGCCCAAATATAAACTTATGATAATAAAGTTTCTATTAGCACAAGCGTTTCTGTCGCTTGTTCAAAGTAAATAGAGAACACAGTGCCATTCACTGCAACTGATTGTATTATTTAGCAACAACAAAAAATACTGCCATACATATTCTAAGGGGTTTTCCCGTTGTGTGTTCAGGTGAGTGGTCACCTGGACTACATGAATCAGCTGGACACCATTCTGCGCGTGGTGGGCATCAGGGTCCGCCAGGAGGTCAGAGTGGCCAGGGGTACAGGTTTAAATCCCTCTCTCAACCCTGCTGGTGGTGCAAGTAAAGGGACCAGTCCAGTCGAGTCGCCACACATTTTGGTCAGCTCCGTTTCTGACTCTTCCATTGAAAAAAAGAAGTCTGTGGACTTACAGACATATGATGCAGCTGACAGTGTGAGCTCTGGGGGTGGAAAAGATCTGGTTACGAATTTTCCCTCCAGTGGTGAAGCCACAGATGAAGCAGGCAGTGAGAAACAGGGGAAAGAACTCAGTACAGATCTTAGCAGTCGTAAGGTTTCATCAGAATCCTCACAGTCTGTTGGTGGGAGTTCAAAAGACGTTTTCCCTGGAAAAGCAGAATTATCAACATCAAAGAAAGACAATGGCACTGCCCCAGCCAGTGAACAGAACAAACAAGATTGTGCCTCACCCAGCTGCAACACTGACCACTTTGACCTAACAGTGAAATCTTTTGGGGATAAACTTCCCCATGTTGATGTGAATCAAAGAAACACAGGAACCAAGCATGGCGACAACACCTCTCCTCCCACCAGCACCGTAAAAACTGGGAAGCACTGCAACCAGAATGAAGAAAGAAAGAAAGGAAACCCATCATCATTGGAACTTGGGGTGGACGTTGCTGCACAGACGGAGAGAGCACAGCGAAAGGAAGGAAAGCTGGTGGAAGGAGTGAAGAAAGAAGAAGAGCAGGAGGCTAAAACTGCAGGCAGGGCAGAGCTTACGATGGCTGAAGACGGAGAAGAGGCTGTGGTGGTGGGGGTCAAGGAGAAGGCACACCCACACCCTGAGGACAGTGAAGAAGACAGCTACACCTCTTCCAACCCCGGATCCTCTCCGGACGAGGACACAACTCAGGAACACAACTTTGTGTGAAGCCTGCTGCATCCCACCTCCAGCTAGAAATGAAACAAAATGAAAAAAAAAATTTGTTTTCATTAAGATAGTGGAATAAGCATTATTACTTTCTTTTTTTTTCTTTTTTACATCCTGTGAAAAACAATTGTTGAAAGTAGATAAAGATAAACATGTGCACAGGATTTTTTTCATGCACCTAGAGATATTTCATGGGTAGTGGAATAAGTATTATTACTTTTTTACTTTCAACCCTTTGGGTGAAAAACAATTGTAGAAAGTACATAACATAGAAAATATTTATTTTGATATAGACATGCACAGGACGTATTTCATGTACAAGAAGTGGAAAAATAAAAAATCAGTAGTTTCCTGAAAAACATACAGAAAATACAGGCAGAGAGATATATTGAATCGTCAGTATATTTTTAGATACAGCACAGAGGAGCCAGTAGCCTAATTCAACAGAGAGAAACGGCATCAGAGTGTTTTAGTTTTTCTAGCTGTACAAACATGTTGTTGCTGCCTTTTTTAATCCATTGCTCACAATGTTTAAAACGAATCAGAAAGCATTTTGTCGAAGCAGTCTGTCATAAATGAGGCATTGTCTCTGTATAATTTTAATCCACATCATTCTTCCATGCATATGTGTATGTGTGTGTGTGTGTGCATGTTTGTTTGTCTGTGTGTGTGTGGATTGCGTGTGTACAGGGAGGAGAGGCTGGGTGTTTGTGTGTGATCTGTTTGGCTGACATGTGTTGTAAAGCGCTGTGAGGGTAAAACTCACATGGGACCTCCGGTCTAGGGGCCGGTAGCATGTTGATTGAAGCATTGATCAGTGTCATGATTCTCTACTTTTGTGGTGAGAGATTTTTCTCCTCCAGTTTTCTGTCTTTCAAAACGCTTCAGTCATTCTGGTCATGTTGTTGCAATTTCGGGTAACTTTTTTTTTTTCCATTATTTTTTTAAGGTCCAAGCTTGTACATACAGTCCAGAGATAGCTATTGTATAATTATCGTATATACACAATTTTTTTTGTTTTTTTCCTCTTTGCTTTTCCTGATAAGGTTGTAGTGTGGTGTATGCCCAATTCCTGTTAAGGTTGTCATGTGATGTGTGCCTAGTGTGGTAGACTCCCCACAGAGTTGAGTTTAATGACCAGTTGCCCATCAGGTCATATTGTTTGGTGCTGGGACCTTGGTGTTGTTAAGGTATAGTTGTTTTAGGGGGTGGAGTCCTGGGTGAAAGGCCCATCTTGCATTCCTAGGGGAATGTCCTTGTAGTCTGTAGAGTAATCTTTCTCTTTTACTGGTCCTCTTGTGCGGTCCTCTTGTGCTTAAGGCCCAGGCTCGCAGCATCCTGTATTGTCGCTCTGAGTGGTAATCCTGCTGTACATCAGCACATGATTTAGTACATTACAATGTTTTGACGAGTCATTCTGTATAACTTTGGTGGTCTGTAGCACATCTGTTATCCTTCTGTTCAGTAGCGTGATGGTACCTTTGGCAGTATGTCTCAGATGTTAGGTGGTACTTTGGGTGTGCTTTGGCAGTGTATTTTGGTCAGTGTATATCTTTCCATTGGTTTGCTTCAGCACAGGTTTGCTTTGGAACAAGTTTGCTTTGGCACATTACTTTGGCATAAGTGTATTTTAGCATCATTGTTGTACTTTGGCATTGGTGTTTTTACTTTTATACATCTTTGTTTCTGTTGAATAGTGTTCCGATATATTTTGCCTGAATTTGTATTTCTATAATGCTTGTGATCATAATTCTCCTCTTTGGGTATGTTGCTTTTGTTAAATACAGAACAAAAATGCTCTAAGTAATGTTTCAGGCACAAAAAACTGATTATTTCTGCTCAACAGTGCTCGCATTATGAACATTGACCACTTTCATGTGATGAAGACTTGCAAGATTTGTTGTTGTTGTTTTTTTGTTTTTTTAGGAAGAATTAGATTTCTTTGGCATCCATGCATGCAACAAATCTGTTGAGAGAAACTCAAGTACTTTGGTATAGTTATAAGATCTTATAATTTTTCTGTCAGCTGGTGAACTTGAAGTGATCAGTATTTTTGGGGGAGACACCAAAAGCAGGCATAAACCACATGCAGCTACAGAGAGCACCTACAGTGGCATGTGATTGGCTGTCAGGCTGCCATCTTGAATTCATTGTCTGCTATGCCAAGTGAGGACCAGTAAAGTCAAGTGTTGCACTGAAAGAATTATCTGACTTGGAATACAAATTTCTCCAAACAGCTTGAATAAACACACGCAAAATAATAAGTGTTAAAAATTCTTTTTAAGGAAATTGACTGATTCAAATGGGACATTTGGGAATGGAGTCGGCCTTCAAGCCACCAAGTGATGTGTGTGGTGACAGATCCAGAGTTTCCTTTCTGTTCCACAGGCGCTCGTGTTCTGTTCATGACTTTGTAATCAGCACATGTATCATGACACAGCATTAAGGGCAGGATGTAAACATGCCTTTTTTTTTTTTGTAGTTTGTTAATTCATTCTCTGTGTGCATGTGCGTTTCGTCCAGTGTATGAGGTCAGTATGGTGGCGGTAAATGTTAATTCATTCTCTGTGTGCATGTGTGTTTCGTCCAGTGTATGAGGTCAATATGGTGGCGGTAAATGTTAATTCATTCTCTGTGTACATGTATGTTTCGTCCAGTGTATGAGGTCAATATGGTGGCGGTAAATGTTAATTCATTCTCTGTGTACATGTATGTTTCGTCCAGTGTATGAGGTCAATATGGTGGCGGTAAATGTTAATTCATTCTCTGTGTACATGTATGTTTCGTCCAGTGTATGAGGTCAATATGGTGGCGGTAAATGTTAATTCATTCTCTGTGTACATGTATGTTTCGTCCAGTGTATGAGGTCAATATGGTGGCGGTAAATGTCATTGTGAACCGTCAGTCAGATGCCGATGTGGGTGCTCTCTCTAGCTGCATGTGTATAAGACACATCCCTGTCACCATCAGATCAGTACTGGTCTTGCTGTTCTGCTGTCTGGTACAGTTCTTGTGAATACCAAAGATATCAGGTGCTTTGGGAATATTAAGATGGGGTCATGGTTTAGTTGCTTGAGTTTTATGAAGAAGGATGTGCAGCATATACAACCGCCAGTAAATGCAAGTGTCTTAACTGTGAAAATCGTTTGTTGCTTGTTTTATTTTTTTCTTGTTTGTTGCCGTTTATTGATTTTTGAAAATTTGTTGTTTTTTAAGTTAATCAAGACAAGTTAGTTTGCACCTTGCTCAAAGGATATTCAAGAAAAAGGAGCCAAAGAAGAGGCAGCTCATATAGCTCTGTACTGTCTTCTGATAAGGTTTATTCCCCATTGCCTTCCAGTTTGCCAGGGAAGAGTGACATGTATTTCATACTCTGTTATTTTTGTCTTCCTGATCAATGTATGTTTATGCATTTTGAGTTGTGTAAGTTGCTTCTGCACTTTTTCTTACCTGGATATAAGAAAAATGTGTAATGAAAATATATATCCAGGTACATAATATTTTGGAAGGAAATTCTTGGGACTACTTTTATGAGTGATGCTGGAAAAAAAGGGGTGGGGGGGGGGTGGGAGTCATTCTGTTTTGAAATGTGATGAGTGGTTCCCAGAACTACGCAAATTTGTTATTACAACTTGCCAGTTTCCAAACTGTTTTTTAGCCTTGAAGGTGAATAAGATGCATGAGAGGATGAGTAGAAGATGTAGATTCATAGTATTCATGTGTGTGTTTACAGACTTGGTTCATACAGTAATGCCAAATGCTCCGATTTTGTTACGTTTCGTTATGTGCGGTTGCAGTTTGTTCCAATGCTTTGCTGATGTCAGAACAGGACGAGTTCATTTTCGGCCAGTTAGTGTCGCCTGCCTTCTTTCTTGTTGCAAGTTGCTTTCTAGTTTTGCAATGCACATGGTGGACCGAGAAAGGGCCGGGGGTGCCCGTCACAATACTGGTCTCAGGTGATGAAGCTGGGCCAAATCAAACCGCCTGTGCATTCACACTGAACCCACACTGAGCAGACCGATCAGCTGCTTTGTTTGCCCAAACTGTAAAGGACGTGATTTTTGTTTTTATCTCATGTCAGTAAACGATGTATTTATTTTATGCTGATGCGACTGAAGGTCTGAGTGTTCCTAGAAAATTCAAAAGGTTTTTAAAAAGAATTTTTCATAAAGATTTCCATAGGGTTAGCATCTCTGTTCATAGGATTTATGAATATGGCCAGGTCACACACTTGAAACGTTTGATAGGTTACACACTGTTGAAATGTTTGTGAGACTGCAGGGAGCCTTTTCACACACACACACACACACATATATATATATGTGTGTGTGTGTGTGTGTGTGTAGAGAGAGAGAGAGAGAGATAGACAGATGTATGTGCATATGTAGATATAAACTCCTTGATGTGCCAAATTAATTATGTGAGAATTTTTTTGTTTGTTTTTATAAATCAAAGTAAATGAATTTGGTCTGTCTTCTTTGCCTTGAAATTTGTTATCAAGTTGATTGTGTGGATTTATATGATATCTATATGTCTCTATATATAAACTGAATATTGGATGCAATAACTGTTTGTGAGAAGTATGTATTAACAGTTCCTTCTCTGTTTCCTTTGGGTTTCCATTAGCTGGACATGGAAATAAAAAGATTTGTGTATGCGGTCTGATGCCATGACAATTGTCCCACAACGTTTCTTGAGATTTCTGATTGCTGTTCTTTGCACTGTTCTTGCCCACGCCTCTGTGCGTGTGTTTCCCATGATGTTTGTGTTCCAAGTTTCAGCAAGCCTTGACACATTTTTCTCTCTCTTTTCCGCAGACTATGATTTACTGGACACATTTTTCTCTCTCTTTTCCGGTGGCTATGATGTACTGTGTTGTTTTGCTCTGGAAGTGATATTGTAAACACTGGGGAGGGCACTAGCTGTCTGTTCTGCAGTGTTGTTTGTTTGTACAGCCTTTTAAAGCATTTTTATGCGGCTTCAAAGTATCTTTTTATTCTTTTATTTTTTTTTTTTTTTTTTTTTTTTTTTTTACATTTTCTGATGTTGTGATCTTGGGATGATTAAGTACAAGGGCTGACATTCTCAGCACAGCCCAGTCTTGTCTGCCTTAAGCAGTCTCATAAAGAGCTTAATGGTTAAGATAATAGGTCATGGACTGTGTTGGTATACTGGTTTCTTTTTTTCAGGTGTGACAGTTTTGTCGGTTGAACTTTCTGTTTGGCAGTTCTGATATGCCCTGTGCAGCAGACTGGACAATAAGAAACAGTGTCAAGTGTTAAGCGTGTGTGTGTGTCTGAGCCACTCTATATGTATGCATGTGTGTTGTGTGTGTGGGCTGTTTGAGCCACTGTGTGTGTGTGTAAGTGTGTGTGTGTGTGTGTGTGTGTGTATATGAATGAGTGCTTCTGTTTGTATTGTAAGTACACGTTTTCATGCAGTTGAATGTGTATGTGTTTTGTGCACATTGTATGTGTGTTTGTGTCTGTTTCAGTCCGATTTTGTGTGTGTTTTTGTGCGTGCTGATGTTGGGGGTGTGTTTTCTTTGTCACTTTTATTCCCATGCATGCTGTGTATGTAAACCTTTCATTGTCAGATCCAGTCCCATGGCCATGACATGTTATCAGTGGGTATGTGCTGATGTCTGCACTCTTAAGAGTGGCTTGCACTGTTGAGGTCAACTTGGTCAGTGCTGGGGTCTTGGTGTTTTGAAGGTTTCGTTGTTTGAGGGGCTGGAGTTCTTGAAGTAAGAACCCAAGGGTTGTCTGGATGATCAAATGCCCCTATCCCACATGACTGTATACAGCTTAAAACAAACTGATGTGTTTCTGCAGTGTTTGGGTCTTTCGAGTCTCCCAAAAGTGCAAGAAAAGAGGTTGTTATCGTGGCATGTGATGCATTGACTGATTATTATCTATATCGATCTATAATCTATATCAAAAGGGACCAATCACCACACCATTATTAGAAGTGATTTTTGTTGTTGTTGTTCATTTACATGAAGAATGAATGCATGACATCAAAACAAAATGCATTTGAGTTTGTGTGTGTGTTTGTGTGTGAAGACAGTGACACTCTGCCTGTCTGAAAACATAATGAAAAGGTTATGGGTTGTTGGCTGTTCTTTGAACAAAGCATATTGTGGACAGTATGCAGAGGTGAGTTATATTGGTTTCAGTTCTAAATGTCAAGTTGTTCAGTGCTGGGGTCTTGGTATTATTAACTCACTCAGTATGGCCAGTCCTCTCTTCTCCTCTACACAGACCCCTCGGATGTCCAGTGGGTGTCTCAATGACCCAACCTTTAGCTTCCGTCGTCAGAATTGTGGTATTCTTTGTCAACATTCACGTCTTCAGTATAAGAGCCTTCCGCTAGCAATATTTTGATGATGGTAATTGGGGTGAAATGCTGTTAACGTCGTCTCTTTCGCCGTTTGTATGGAAAGAGTTATGGTTTAGTTGTTTGGGAGGGGGGAGGGAAGAGCCCTGGTGTGAACTGTACTACACACAGACACACGCACACGGACACACTCAAGAGTTATTGCCCTTGATACAAGGCTCCCCTCTCGCGCCCTGGTAAATGAAATAAGACAAGCTCAACTTCAAACCCTCATAAATCATACTTATATAAAGAAAACCACCACATTTTATAAGTTTTCTTTTTCAGTACGGTCTTTTTTCTATTCAAAGAAATATCCAGAACTAACATATCTTCATTTATTCTTTCACAATTAAGGCTTGTATTGGCCAACTATCAAATCTTTGACAATCAAACATGAAATTGTCCGGTAGCTGTATTTTATCACTTCAACATCACTCTTTCCGAAATTATCATTTTTATACAGAAACCTGCAGGGGTCTTCTAGGAATTATGTCAGTACGTTTGGGTGAACATTTGACCCTTTGGGGGTGGGGTCACACTGGTTGAATTGCTTCCCCTACCCAAAAATGCTGTTTTGACAGGAATCGCCATCAAGTTGCAAAATCGTGTGGTTTTTGTGGCTAACATTTACATATATCATGTTCTCCTGCTTCAGAATACAATATATACTGTTTTGAAGACTTGTCGTTCAAAATACATCATGTATATTGTGGAAATAAGCGATAATAGTCGGGAAAAGGAAGTTTACCCACCGAGCACCTCCCACCAACACCCACAGGATTAAAGCAGACTGGTTTTAAACGTACTTAAGAGTGGTCTGTAATGATTTCACAATTGTTTTCCACAAGAAGCCACACAATTTGGGGGTGATAGTTTTATAGTGTGCTCTTGTTTCCAGTTGGTGATTAACTAGTGGACAGTTTTGGATATCACGATTTTACATTTGCATTTGCTTTGTGTATCTGCTGAAGTGAACTTAGTGATGGTATAAGAAGACAGAAGAAATGGCTTCGAGAAAGAGTAATCATGAAACAATAAACCATCTCATATCAAAAGTAAATGAAGTCCCAGACTGCACTATAAATGCTGGACATATATATATATATATACATATATATATATATGTGTGTGTGTGGGAACATACACATGAATCACAAAGGAAAACAGAAAGCCAGCCAGCCAAGAAAGAAAACCCTCCAAGATTTATTGAATACATCAACATTTAAATTTTGCAAGTAACTTCGGTTTCACCAATCGTTAAAAGAATCCTTTCTTTTCATGTTCTAGTGGCGTTTCATAATAATGTGTTGAAGATGGTTGTGACAAGTGTGCAAGGTTACCACAAGACTGACACTTTGTTTCTTTTTGCTGCCAAATTGACTATGACCTGCAGTGGATAATGATTCAGTGAACAGAAAGGTGGTTCAAGCTGTGCAGCTGATCCTAAAAAACAGACAAACCAATGACGGGCGCAATAGCCAAGTGGTTAAAGCGTTGGACTTTAAAATCTGAGGGTCCTGGGTTCAAATCTCGGTAACGGCGCCTGGTGAGTAAAGGGTGGAGATTTTTCCTATCCCCCAGGTCAACGAATGTGCAGACCTGCTTGTGCCTGAACCCCTTTTGTGTTTATATGCAAGCAGAAAATTAGATACACACATTAAAAATCCTGTAATCTATGTCAGTGTTCGGCAGGTTATGGAAACAAGAACATACCCAGCATGTGCACCGCCTACATGGCAGGGTAAAAATGGTCATACATGTAAAAGCCTACTCTTGTACATACGACTGAATGTGGGAGTTGCAGCCCATGAAGGAAAAACACAAACCAACAGACAATTTTTCTTCAAGATGCATAGGAAACCAGTGACTAGGTACTTAATTCCAAAATTAGTAATACACACAGATTACTGTTGGAATTCTTATCACAATCCAAGTACATAAGAGAGAGAGAGAGAGAATGTGTATGTGCTTACATGTGTGTGCGTGTGTGTGTGTGACAGTGCATAATAGTGTGTGAGACAGAGAAACACAGATAGAGACAGAGTGATAGATCTCCAGTGTACATTGATATTAAGATGCCTTTCTTGTTTGTGTTAGAAAGTATAATACAAATCATATATGGACCTCAAACAAAAGAGCTCACATGGACATCAGCATGCCTGTACAGAAATGAATAAAATTCAATGTGAAGGCAAACAGTATTTCAATGCTTTATTTTCCCCTTTGCTCACAACCAGAACTTTCAATCTCTCACACATTTGCATTGACACAAACATAACAATCACACACTATCACATGCCAACACACGCACATATGTATACATGTAAACAAATGCTTATACACACACACACTCTCTCTCATTCTATCATTGACACATTCTCTGATCCAGGCTTATCTCTTTCAACAGTGAAAAAAAAAAAAAGGAGACAAATTCTTTTTTCTACAAATTACAAAGAACTTAATAAAGAGAATGAGCTGATAAGATGAGAAAGTCCACAAGACACAGGGGATAAAGATACTTGTCAATTCTGTTTTTGTTGTTTTAATTCACCCGTGTCATAAGTGCACACAGGCACATACATAAACATTTACGCACATATTTCTTTCATTGTTCCAGGTCAATAATGAACAGAAAGTGAACAGATAAATGAGGGAGACACTGATGATGAAGCACAGCCTCAGCTGACACACACTCAGATGTAGTAACAAGGTTTCTTCACATTGATGCCATATTCGGCCATGGCTGGCGTTAAGTCTTCCATCGTCAGGGTTAATTTCTTGTCCTGCAGCACACATGCACACACGAATGTAGTGGTGTCTTTGAGACAACCATGAAGCATGCTTTTATATATATATATATATATATATATATATAAATTTTTATATATATATATATATATACATACACACACACACATACACTATATTGAACAAGACAGGTATCAGTGCTATTCTTAGTAGTCTCTATGTAGTCATCTTCAAGCGATTGGGCTCAACAATGGAGCTTGTCTAGTTTTATCCCAAGGAAAAAAACCCAAAAAGCAGACAAATAAAAACACAATGAGCGAACAAAAGAAACAGAACAAACAAACAAAAACTAAAACAGTATACCTGTCTAACAATGAAAAACCCTCTAATCTTGACATTGAAAAGCAGAAGTGATGGAGTACATTAATTGTGGTGTAAATTTGTAAATTTCTTCATGCATTCAGATTTGTCAAGGAGCGTGTCAGTGCCAGTATCTACTATTAGCTAACAGCAGTTCCTGCATAGTCTAGTGCTGCGAAGGACAAGATGGAAAACGCTGCATCAGATTCAATGGAGAGAAATGTTTACTTGAACACACACCTGCAATTCTTTGACACTCAATTAAAAAATCTTAGAGGGCTGCTCACATTATCAATTTTAAATTACTCAACAAGTAATGCAAACAGGTAAAAAAGAAATTCACCAATACCTTCTGATACATTTCTGATCAACACTATGTATACAATTTCGATGTCAAACTTTCGACTGTTTAACATTTCCAGGTTGATCAGTTTCATTTGATGGTGTTCATTTTTTAGAATGCAAATGGTAGATTCTTTTGTGTGTGCTGCAGCTGGTCAATATGAGTCAAAGGTCCTAGAATTAAAGCGTGACTTGCAGAAACTGAATCAAACTCAGTGACACCTGGATGTCACACAAACTGCTGAACTTTAAATTGAAACTCAGCGACACCTGGATGTAACACAAACTGGAGAACTTTTAATGGAACAGCCAAAATGTTGACTAATTCAGTGACACCTGGATATTACACAAACTGGAGAACTTTTAACAGAACAGCCAAAATGATGACTAATTCAGTGACACTTGGATGTTACACAAACTGGAGAACTTTTAACGGAACAGCCAAAATGTTGAGTAATTCGGTGACACTTGGATGTTACACAAACTGGAGAACTTTTAACGGAACAGCCAAAATGTTGAGTAATTCAGTGACACCTGGATGTTACACAAACTGGAGAACTTTTAACAGAACAGCCAAAATGTTGACTAATTCAGTGACACCTGGATGTTACACAAACTGGAGAACTTTTAACGGAACTGAATTACAGTAGAAATTTAAACATCTTTTTTCATATTAGTTTGCTCTTAAATAAGTCTTATTCTGCAGGCATGTGTGCGTGTGTGTGTGTGTGTGTGTGTGTGTGTGTGTGTGAAAGTTTAATAAGAGTTGTATTGTTTTGTAATTTGTATTGTAAGTTTTGACAAATGTATTATCGACATGATCATGACCATCAAATATATCTTCATTCTTACAACATAATTTCAAATAGACTGCACACTCCATTTACAATCTACCTTGCGATCAGGGTAGACTGTTATCTTGTGCAAACAAATAACATATTCATTCAATGGCTTGTCTTTATTTTCATTATGTTTTAAACAAGATTTATGCACAATTTCACACAAAAATCATCAAGTGAAAAGGGACAAATTTCAGCCGGCGGTCGGCTTTCCCACAGCCTGTGTTAGCAGGTGCCGGAACCTATTCAAAGAGACACTCTGAATCCATGCATTTTTCTTAAATCTTTTTTTTCTGTGGCATGCATGTGTCTGAACTCTGTGTCATAGTTATTTTCAAGAAATGCATTTCCCACAATAAATGTCACAAAATCCCTGAAATCAGTATTGATAGCATGCACATTAAATCTTTGGCATTCATTTTGAATGCTGTCAGTACTCAGAGAAACTCAGAGTCTGTTTTAATACACAACATCACACACTCAAACTTTGGTGTTTCCACACAGAGATATAGCCTACAATTTAAAAGCACATGTGCAGACACATACACACATACACATTTATACACACGCTGGATACACGCACCTTTCCTTGTTTCTTTGAGCTCTGTCCTGAGGCTTTCATTTTACTGTGCTGAAGTGCATCATTGGCAATGTCGGAGATAAATTTCTGGGAGGCCAAGGATATCAATCGTATTCTGAAAAACCCCGCAACACTGGCATCTGTTATATATACATCTGGAAGGGCAAACTTCAACACAATGAAAATTATGAATGTGCCCCCCCCCCCTCTCTCTCTCTCTCTATATATATATATATATATATAAAGATAGATAGATAATCTATATATTGAGTCCCAGCTGGTCCTTAAAAATATCAAATAATTTTTCAATTAAAATTCTCAAATAACTTTTTAACATTTAAAAAAAAAATTTTTTTTAAGTATTTGTATTTGTGTTTGCATTTCTTTTTATCACAACAGATTTCTCTGTGTGAAATTCGGGCTGCTCTCCCCAGGGAGAGCGTGTCGCTACACTACAACGCCACCCTTTTTTTTTTCTTTTTTTTTTTTCCTGCGTGCAGTTTTATTTGTTTTTCCTATCGAAGTGGATTTTCGTACAGAATTTTGCCAGGAACAACCCTTTTGTTGTCGTGGGTTCTTTTATGTGCGCTAAGTGCATGCTGCACACGTGACCTCAGTTTATCGTCTCATCCGAATGACTAAGAATGACTAAGTACACATAAACATCGAAAACACTCTAAAGAGAGAAAAAAACCTGAGCTAATTGTTAAACTGATTCAGTCATTCTTCACATAATTTATTCGTTCATTCAATCAATCACTCATGTAATCAATAATTCAGCCCACAGCATGAAAATAACTTTGTAAGTTCTTGACATTTGTAACTTGGAAGTTGTATAAGACAGTACTTCTCATACATAGGTTACTTCCTCTCTGACTGACTGTTTTTAAACAGCAACCCCTACATAGACTTTACCTAAAAATGTAAAATTGATACTGCTTGTTTGGTTTATACTGATTATAATTGGGCAAACAACCTAGGAAAAGACTAAAATGCGACATGAAAATAAACCAGATGCTGACATTGATAGATGAGGCAGTACTACCGATAGCTTAGTATCTTCACACAGAATTCAGGGAACATGTGTGGGGCAGGCTTGATGAATGTGATGGGGCTGAGCTACAGAAATGTTGTGAAACAAGGGTGTAGCAGCCACTGTTCACTGGAACTCAACTGCTACCCTAAAGGGCAGTCACTCCTGTGAAAGGAACAAAGGGGCGCTTGCCTACAACAGCTCCCATAACATGTGAACTGTGTTAAGTTTCAGACCAAAGTGCCGAAGGTGACAACTACTCTGGAGGTGACCAGCCAACATCTCCTGACCTGTCCAGAACAACCAAGAGCAAGTCAGTACCTCCCCACGGCAGAGACGACACCAGACTTGGACAACTACAGCAGCAGCTGACACCCTGAATGGCTACCACCAAAAAACTGTGAACCACAATAACAATGTGGTCAGTGGCTGTTTTTAGATTTGTCTAAAGTGTGTTTGACCCATGGTCACCCTCAGAACTATTATTAGGGGTGACAAGCAAAGTCAGCCACCAACACAGACCACAAAAAATAAAATGATTCCCAATGGACCAATCTCTCTTCATTCACTCTCTCACCCAACACAAACTCAACCAGCCCCACAGAGAGTAAAGAAATTCTAAGCATAAAAAAAGATTAAATAAATAGCTTACATTCTAGGATCAGATGTCTCAAAGCCAGCTCTTCTCAGGTAATATGCTGTGACTGAATCCGGAATCTGAAAATAAATTAGTCAAGAACTTGAAAAAGTGGATATTTTCAAATAAAATGGACATGAAAATAAATATATATATTGTTTTTTCAATTATGCAGTTGAAGTGTGACTGTAACTGCAAGTGAATGAATGTTAAAGCAATAGTAATGTGGTACTTGACCAACACAAACTGACTGAGACAGGTGACTGGTAGAAAGTTGGTATTATTCTGCATATCAAAATGACAGAACCTTATCAATATCATGGGATGCACACAAACACAGTGATGCATGTGCACGTGCCCACACACACATACACACACACACATACAGAGTCATACACATGTATGTGATATATACACACAGACAATGGCAAACACATACTAACACAGTAACACTTAACACCGCAACACTAACAGAGGGAAAGATCCTCACCATGACATAACTGAGAAGCAAACAATCACCCTTTTAAATGAATCATGCTGGCTGCTTTGCAAAAGATGAGCAATACATGTTCCCAGTTTAACTTCATCAACCGATATGAAGCTCCATGGTTCCCAATATCCCAATGAGAATGTCAATGAACAACAATAAAGCATTACATCCAGTAATTGTAAAATCCGTTAATTTTGGTGGGAGCTTGTTGGTAATTAATAAATCAGTGGTTCGCAGGTAATTTCAGTGGGAGATCTGGCAAATATAGTCAGGAGGTGGTGTTGGGGGAGCTCTGTCCAAGTATCTGTGACACTTATTCTGTGGGTCAAGAGTTAAGATTCCTGGTTGGACTTTTTTGTCGCTCTAAAGATTTACATGGGGTACAGTGGCCGAATAGTTAGAGTGTTTGTCTCCTGAATTTGATCCCTGGTTCCAATCTCCCAGGTCAACATAAAAAATTATGTGTGGACCTTCTACAGTTCTAGTGCCTGAACCACCTTCATGTGTATACGCACACAGAAGAACTACACATGTTAAGGACCCAGAAATTCATTTCAGTGTTCCGTGGGTTATGGAGACATGAAAATAGTTTTAAGATTTAAATACACAGCATGAAACAACCATGACAAGAGTCATGGGCAAGTCGATGGTGATCGTAAAACAGAAAGAAGAGGAGACTGACTGTATTGTACTTTTTGTGGCATAAGTTTACGCCGGACAGCAGTGAAACACTAAAAGCAAATTCAAGAATCAAGAATGGCTTGCATCTCCCTGAAATACTGGATCATGCATACTTTCATTGAACGAGAACTGAACGATACATCCTCATCCTGTAATTATTCGGGACTGATGTCGAGCTGCTCATTGCACATCAATCGATGCCTACTGCCATCCATGTTGTTTTATCAGTTTTAACTGTGAATTGCATTTATCAAACTCAAAGTTTTATCAGTTTTAAGATTAAGTCCTATACAAGTCGAAATGCAGTGATAATGGGTTACAACATCTACTAGGCCTAATGGTAATATCGTTTCATATAAAAAAATATTTTAAAAATGCACAAAATTTGCCAGTAAAATAGGTGCAATAATTTAAGATGCTAAAATACTGGAAAACTCCCGTAAAGTTTGTTCCACGAAGAGCATTTTTTTCGTTCTTCAGTTTTAATTCAATCTTTGCTTTCACCCTCCCTGTTTCCATTTTGATCTTGTTAATGATGTGTTTCACACAAATCATTTCATTCATCACTGACATGGACATGATTAAACACTGAAATACAGTAAAACGTCAATGACTGAGTAACTGAATATGGGATAATCACACGTGTGAACCAGTGGATGGATCCAAACAGAAAATCAAACTCACTGTTGAAGAATAATCTTCCAGTTGCAATACAAAATCGCTGAGTGGTGCTCCTGCTAACTTTTCATGCTGCTGCTGTGTGGCTGGTGCACCAGCCTGTGCACCGGCGATTTGAGAATTGTTCGTGCTATCGGAATTCTCACTTGATGCCATCTTTTTTTTATTTGTCGGCAGTGATATTGAACAAAGACACTAGCGTCTATGTATTGAAGATCTCCTGGAGCCGGAAGTGTTGAGTTTAACGAGCCGGAAGTGTTAAACTGGGCTTTTGTTGATTTTTTCTTTTTACTTTTTAGCAGAATGCACCCAAATAATACCTAAACGATCCAAAGCAAGAAACGAAATCAGGAAGTTCACAAACAAGGTTGACAGCGGGACAGCGGGTGCGCATTATTTTGATTAAGCTCGAATACTCATTTCGAAACCAGTGTCAGCAGTGTTAATGCCATAATTACTTAAATGATTCTTCTCATTATTACTTCATGCACATACCACCACCACCCCTGCACATCCACACATGCACTGCCTCATATGCATACAAGGATAACTAAAATGTTTTCATATATCCGTCGTCTCAGCTTCTCATTCGAGGGGTTCCGATCATGATGAAATAATGTTACAGAACAACAGGCCATCGACAGCTCCAAAGGCTATGGCATTCCTGAACAGGGCAATATTCTTGCTCATCTTTGTAGGAACCATCAGTTTCAGTTTCAGTTGCTCAAGGAGGCGTCACTGCGTTCGGACAAATCCATACACGCTACACCACATCTGCCAAGCAGATGCCTGACCAGCAGCATAACCCAACGCGCTTAGTCAGGCCTTGAGAAAAAAGAAAAGAAAAAAAAGGTGAATAAATAATAGATAAGGGTACATAAATAAGTAAGTAAATAAATAAATAATCATTATAATATATAAAAAAGGTAGTAGTAGTAGTAATGATGATAATAATAATCATAATCATAATCATAATAATAATAATCATAATAAAAATTAAAAAAAAGGACAACAATGATGATAAATAAGGAAATAAATGTAAAACATGCAGACTGGCACACATTCACACATTCACACACATATGCATAGCAGATATGCACCAAACATGCAGTTTCACAGATATGAAAGCACAGTCACATACACATAAAGGTACATGAACCCCAACACACACACACACACACACACACACACACACACATTACCCTGCACCTTCTCTACCCCCCTCCTCCACACACTCATTTCTAGGCTACGTATCGCAGCTTCCACGGCACACACACACACACACACACACACACACACACACACACACACACACACACACACAGGCACACTTACGTAGATTTCAAGAGGATCTCCAAAATCACATACACACTAAAAAAAAAAAAATGAAAAAAAACCAAAAAAAAACAACAACACACACACAAAAAGTAAGTTTCATTTTTCATCCGGATTGTTTTTATAACAACATTCTACAGGTTTGGGTTGTTTTGTTTTTTTTGTTTGTTTGTTTTTGTTTTTGGTTGTTGTTGTTTTTCTTATATCCATTTTCTGTTTTTCCAGCTCATATTTCATGACTTTTATTTATTTACTTATTTTATTTATATACTTTGATATATATATATATATACTTTTTTTTTCTTATTATATTCTAAATTCCTACTCTTCACATTTTGGGCGTGCCCGGAGACTCGAACTCACAGCCTTCTGATTGTGAGAACGGCGATCACCCAACTGAGCCATGCAGGCACCCGACAAATACGGCCAAAAAGATGTTTTTATCATGATGAACTGTGCTCAGTGTGCAAGAAGACAAGCAAATGGAAAGGCGAGAATGATGGGGGCGGGGGATGGGTGGCGAGAGAAGTGGAGAGAGAGAGTAACAGGAAAAAAAAAGAGACAGACAGACAGACATATAGACAGAAATAGAGTAACGTAGAAAATAACACACACACACACACACACACACACACACACACACACACACACACACACACACACACACACACACAGAGAGAGAGAGAGAGAGAGAGAGAGAGAGAGAGAGAGAAAGAAATGGTCGAAGGGAAGAAACTCAGACAGTGGTAATAGCAGAGAAAAATTTATTTCGATAGTCTCCCATATATGAACTGGAGATGGCCCTCCCGTTCACTGATTCTCTTTTTTCCTACCCTCTTGCGGCAGCCTGTCAGTGTGTGTGTGTGTGTGTGTGTGTGAGTGTGTGTGTGTGTGTGTGTGTGTGCGCGCGCGCAATCCCCACACCCTCATCCACACCCACACACGTAAGAAAATATACACATGTATGTGCTCGCATGTGCAAAGAGCTCTTATGACACATGTGTACACTTATACACTCGCGTACGCGCGCGCGCACACACAAACACACGCACACACACACACTCACACACGACGGCCGCTCGATCCCTTTCTCTACCTTTCTTTTTTTTTTGAGGCGATCGATGATGTGATGGCCTTGTACCTGTATTCTTTGACTCTGTGTGTGTGTGTGTGTGCGCGCGCGCGCGCGCGCGAGCACGAGTGTATAAGTGTACACATGTGTCATGAGAGCTCTGTGCGCGTGCGAACACATACATGTGTGTATTTGCGAAAGGGGGGGTGGGGGTGGTATGGGCGTATGTGTGTGTGTTTGAGTGAGTCAGTGACTCTGTGTGTGTGTGTGTGTGTGTGTGTGTGTGCCGTGGAAGCTGCGCTGTGTACCCTAGGAACGCGTGTGCGGCGGCAGGGGGGGCGGGGGGACTCAGAGTGTGGGATAATTTGGGAAATGGTGTGTGTGTGTGTGTGTGTGTGTGTGTGTGTCGGGGCTCGTGTACGTTTATGTGTATTTGGGCCTGTCCACTTTTGTTTGTGCTTTCACATCTGTGAAACGGCATGTTTGTTGCATATCTGTTATGCATGTGTGTGTGTGTGTATGTGTGTCTATATGTTTTACATTTTTTTGCTTATTTGTTTATAATCATTATTCTTTTTATTTTATTTCCTGTTTTCATTTCATCAATTTTTCTAAAAATTATTCATTTATTTATTTATTTATTTCTATTTTTCTTTTATTCATCTTTATCTTTTCTTTTTCCCTCAAGGCCTGACTAAGCATGTTAGGTTACGCTGCTGGTCAGGCATTTGCTTAGCAGATGTGGTGCAGAGTATATGGATTTGTCTGAACACAGTGATGCCTCATTAAGCTCCTGATACTGATTCCCTGTTTTCTACTTGTGATCCATTGTAATGAAGAAGGATAATTAGCTTATTGATTAGTAGGAACATTGGGTTTAGGAGGGGCTGGGAGTGGGAAAAGCATCCTTTCTTTTGGTCCTCTATTCTCTTTTCCTGTTTATTCACAAATAAAGTTTGACTGTACTGTCTCAAGTTCAAGGCGTGTCTTTAGATGTGTGCGTGCTTGCAGTTCTCCATGTCACTTCTCAGCAGCGATCTTTAGTGAACTGTTGGGCTGCAATTTCATAATTATTCTGTCATTATTTTGTATCATATTAGTATATAATACAATAATTATTCATTTTTAACATTGGACAATAAGAAAATAAAGGTTATACACACCACAGACAGACCCAAAATACATACACAATTAAAGAAATAGAGATGATTCTTTGTTATGTGATTTTTTTGTGTTTTTTTTGCTTTTTGTTTTTTCAGTGGTACACAAACATGTTACTCTGTGTCCAGATCACCTTTGCACTTAGTGTCACTGTTCGCACTGCTGACAATGACAAGTGAAAATAACCAGTCCTGGCTTTCCAAAGACATAGGTCAGTCATTTAACTGATGCTTCAAGTCACCTGCTGTAAGATGCACTTGCACAACAATTACTGTCACTGTCTGGACATATTTGGCAGCAAAAAAAGCAAACCATCAGCTGAGATCTTCGCAGGAACTGTTAGCTTGCTACCATCACGCACATGCCCTCGTTACAGAGGCAGAGAGAGGGAGACAGAGAGAGAGAGTGGGGAGGGGGAAGAGACAGAGCGAGTGAGAGAGGCAGACAGAGAGAGAGAAATGAAAGAGGAGAGAGAAAAAGAGAAGAGAGAGACAGTGTCTGACAAACAGATACCCACAGGAAGAGCAGTGAGGGTGGAATTAAAGCATAGCAAACATAATTTCATGAACACCAGACATAAATCCTCATTTATCCAACATGGGCAGTTGAATGCAAATTTATTATATCAATCACTGAATGTGATACACATACAAAGTGACATATATATGCTATTCAATTCCAAGGTAAACATGGTCAGTGTTTACCACCCTTGAATGGTATACCAGTGGCAAAATCTATTGTTCTACACAACAGGGAAGGGCAATGTATACACCAATGATCAGACCAGCTAGCATGCAAGTAGAAGGAAAACAAGCAAAACAAAAATGACTACATGAAGGAACTCAGGGATTTTTTTTGTTTTTGTTTGTTTTTTGGCCAGACTCATGGTATATGCAAACAAAACAAAAAAAAAAGTGTCCAGTACTTCAAGTAAGAGTGATTTATATGGAATACTTGTAAAATAAATTATAATGCAGCCTACATAAATACCACCAGATGATAGACCAGACCTGTACAACATGTGATTTCAAAGGTCCAACTTTCATTTTGTGAACTCACTTCTTTAGATACAGATTTTTTTTTTTTAATGTATAATAACCATGACAAATTGTTCTGGTCTTTGTTTTTGTTTTGTTTGTTAACGCATAATAACCCTGACAAATTGTTCTGTATTTCTTAACATCAAACTTCTTGTTTTTGTTTTGTTTTCTTTTTCACATGAATTACAATCATCTGAAAAAAGTATCCTCATTGTCAGTTGTTGATAGGTGGACTTCAGCACAACTTGACAGAATTTAGATGTCATATCAGTGTTAATCTCACAATCCTACCCCCTTCATTTTTTTTTTCTTTTTCTATGGGCAACACAGCTTTAGTTTTATGAAAACCCTCTAGTATTATACACAAAGATTTCCTGCTTTTGTTTTGTTGTTTGGTTGTATTCTGGTTCAATTTGTTGCATGTATAACTATCCTTTAAGTATTCCACTGCAATGATGGATTTCATAAAAATTTATGTTCATTAACAGACATTCCATCCAGGCAGTATATGAGGAATTGAAACACACACAGTCAACACAGTGCATCTCAATTTGAAAGCTGGAGTCTAAGCTGGCTGAAGGTGGTGCTATGTCATTTCCGTCAGACAATGTGCTGTATGTGAAGACATACAGAAAAAAATTCATCTGATTAATACTCTTCAGAAATGTCATCAAAGTACACAAAGCGGTTTCGTTTTATGGCTTGTAGAAATAGACTTTAGGTAGTTATGGTTCATCCAATACTTTTTCAAGCAAATAAATGTGTATCTTGAGGAAAAAAAACTGTATTTCTTCTTCTTCCCGTTCAACAGATGGATAAAACTTTATTTAAATGTAATGCTTTGAGTAGTCATGGAGGCGCCATTTTGAAAGAAGTTGTGACGTCGCAAGTTCGGAAACTCATTTTCACTTTTGGCTGATAAGTGTAGCAGATCAAGCTAATTATATCTTAATATTATTTGTATAAAAAAAATACTGTGAAAGGACTTTCCATAAGAAAAAAAACAACTGTGCAAAGCCTGTGTTGGAATGGGCTTTGGTTTAGTTCTACATTATTATGAACCTGAGTTTACAGAAGAAGAGTTAAAACAAACTGCTGAAATGACATTTTCATAGATAATTTCCTATTTGGAAACTGTGCATTTGCAACTGTCTTGCCAGAGGAAAGTGCATGTTGCAATGATTTGGCTGTCACAGCTTTCAAAAACGATGAAGGTGATGGGCCTGCAGTTTGATTCACAGAACAACCATTATTTCCCACATTAGTTCTACGCTGAGCAATTCTAGAAGTTGGCTGTAAATATGTTTATTTTAATGGTGAGTTCTGTAATTATTTATTAATTTGCCAGGATTTTGCATGATGCTATTTCACTTCATGTCCCCTTTTAACAGTCAAAATACTCCCCAAATCCTGCACCACTATGGTCAACAGTGGCAGTCTGGTGTGCAAGAAAGAAAGTTTTATTCCATTTTACTCATCACCACCTGGAACAAACCAGCATGTCTGTCATCATCTACGGTATGCTTGTATTCTACTGCAGACTGAAAGATGTAGATTCCACATCACTCATTTACAAATTAAAAATTGACGGCATCTGGAGCATACTGTCTGTTCCACATTAAAAAAAATGTCATGTGTGCGCAAGATTTTGCATGATCTGTGAAAAACATGATGATGCGGTATTCAGTTTTGTTGGGTTCTGATGGACGTGAAGGTACAAAAGGAATTTTTTGCAAAAGCAAAATCACTCCCTTTCCAAATATCAATTCAGTTTCTTTGTTTTCTAGACGAACATGAAACAATACATAAATTCTGAGTCAATTTGGTCTGAAAGCATCCTTGAAATGAACAAGTAGATGTCAGGCTGTTTGTAGCCGAAACAGACAATTTAATGACCACAGGCTGTTTGTTATTTCTTAACAGAAAGATCTTGCACTTTGTGCCAAAAAAAACCCCAACCAAAAAAAAAAAAAAAAAAAACCCCAACCCCCCCAAAAAAAACCCACCTCAACTCATTTACTCATTACCTTAACCTCAGGCAGAAATATAATAATTTACTTCAGGTAGACCAACTTGATTCTTTGGCATGTCATTCTCATCACATCATTTCTTAATTTACATATGGGAGAGAAAGAGGGCAGTGCACAAAGCCAGAGACAGGCAAGAAAGGGAGGGAATTTGAGAGAGATGTAGACAGGGGCATGCGAAAGGAGAGAGCGAGCGAGAGCCAGAGAGGGGGTAGTGGGGATGTAAAGAAACACTTATTCAAGAGTCTTTAAGTACTGGAAGTTTGATCAATAAAAATGTATATCTTTTTCTGATATCATCCTTTTCTTTTCTTTTTACAGATATCACAGCAATAATTCCAGATCTGGGACAGGAATCACTAAAAACCAAGCAGCAATAATAGAGACCAGTGTCATAAAATGTCCCAAATGACATGATACAACATTTTCTTAATACAAAATATGTGAATCCTCTACAACATGCTGATAAGGTGCTTCAAGAGATTGGGTCAAAAATGTTTTTTGTTGTTGTCTTGATGGTGTCCACAACAGTGCCTTTCTTCAGCACTTCTACAAAAAAAATATATGTGTGCGCGCACGCGCGCGTGCGAGTGTGTGTGCATGTGCATGTGTATGTGTGTGGAGAGAGAGAGAGAGAGAGAGAGAGAGAGAGAGCGCTTTAATTTCTTTTCTATATATTGATGCTATATAATAGGAAACAGTTCCTGTGAATTGTTTTCTCTAGTTAAAACATACTTGTATCTTTTTCCAAAAGTTAACTGCATCAGATGTTGCCAGATGTATACAACTTGGGTAATTAATAAAACACTTTCAACTAAACATGCTGGACATCCGAATATTGTAGTGTTGCCCAACAGTTTAACAATGATTCAGTTTTGTACTAGTACACAAGACAATT
This sequence comes from Babylonia areolata, assembly GCF_041734735.1. Lineage (NCBI taxonomy): Eukaryota > Metazoa > Mollusca > Gastropoda > Neogastropoda > Buccinidae > Babylonia > Babylonia areolata. Next base: position 34,306,045 of record NC_134886.1, read on the forward strand.
ATACAAACTGAATATCATTTGTAAAGGACAGATGTAAACAGCTGCAATCTTCCTGAAATCTCTGGATGATTTTTCAAATATATAATGAACCATTCCCTCAACATTTAGCTTGAAAAAATCAAAACAAAAAAAAAAAAAACACACACATAAAAAACAAATCGGAATTGATTCCATCCTGCACCTCCCACCCTTCCCTACCACAAAAATGTTGTCATTTTGGGAAATGTCATCAGTGACCAGAGCTTGAACAATATTCTGCACATCTCCAAAAGACGGTCTGTGGAAGCACTGTTAGTGTATGTTTTCTCATGAGTTTTCTGCTGATCAGTCTTGGAAGTAGGGTATGGAAATTGTAGCTTAGAGCCAAATGTCATATGAGATAACAGTTCACCATCAGAAGTCCTCATGAAGTCCCATCTCTCGACTGTTCACCCCCGAACACTTACAGCTACAGAACTGGTCAGGTAACCAAGACGTACAGCTGAAACAGAAGATAACTGTTTTCCTTTTCTATCTTTCTCCAAGACACATTGTCTCTCTATGACGGAAGCAAATGGCACATCTCAAAAAAAAAAAAAAAAAAAAAAAAAAAAAATCACCTGAAGCATTGTGTTTCATCACCTGACAGGTGGGTCTAACAACTGTACAAACTGACAGTTCAAACACTGAACTGGCTTCACTGGCCTTACAACACTGTACAAACAAATCAGTAAACTTGATTGAGAACATGCACACTATTTTCAGTCCAGCTGAGTGATAAGTCTCACAAAGTCACCCCAACATACTGAACGAGTTCAACAACCTGCCAGACAGCTGCTGTGGAAGTCTGTACAATTTTTGTGATATTTTGGCTCAGCCTTTTGTCACATGTAACTCTGTGACTGGGCTTTCATATCGCTGGTCTTCCTTATGAACACAGTGGATGAATCAGGAAAAAATATACAAAAAAAGTAGAAGAAAAAGAAGAGAGAGAAAGAAAAGGAAGAAAGCAAATTCATACAATCATCTACATACATGGGTCAGGAAAAGTAGGAGAAAAGGAGAGAAAAAAGAAGGAAGAAAACAGCACTCATCTACATACAAGCATGGTGTCAACAGCCCACAGTAAGCACCATTACAATCAATTACATCACCTGGAAAGATTCAAATGAATCATCATGACTGCATTCCCCTCCATTATTTTGTTTTGTTTGTTTGTTTTTAGTGGTGTTTTTGTTTTGTTTTGTTTGTTTTTTCAACACCAAACGTCACTTGTTTTTTCAACACCAAACGTCACCACTTAATTAGACTGTACAAAATCTCATGCATATTCACAACAATAATTAGAAATGTCCAAAGCAATTTGCTTAATATCAGGGACTAATGTAAACAGAAATCCACTCTCAGAAATCTTAGAAATGAAATTTTGCATAAAAAAATCATTCAATACAGTCCCATCCATTTGAGAAGGAGAGGGAGGGAGAGAGGGGGGGGGGAAAGACAGGCAGACATACAGTAAGAAAGAGAGAGAGATTCACGGTGATTAAAAACAAATGGACAGGGCTCACACAAGCATGGGAGAACCAAGTTCCAATTTTGTACATTCATCCAGCATGCAAAATGTTTAAATGCTTCCCTCCCACCCTCCCTGGTCTTAGTGTGTGTAAAACACTTTCATCTTCAATCTGACAGTGTATTAAAAAAAAAATAAATAAATAAAAATAAAAAATCATCACCAAACTGAGGCCATCAGATTCACATCAAGTCCCATTCCTTTTCAGACTGCCTTCAGAGCCTGTTAAACTCCCACATTCCTTGATTTCTTTGAGGGGGCTTTTACAATGTATGTAATTATCTATATTTTTCTTTCTCCCTATGATTTAAGCGGCTACATTCTGTTTTCAGGGACTGGTTTGATATATGGTATTGGTGCACATTAAGTTACAGTCCTGCTGACCACACACACAAAAAAAGTTTTAAAAATCTAAAAATAAACCTTCAAAGTTACACAAAAAATACATAGAAAAGGACATTCAGGCAAATAACACTGCAGAATGAACAGCAAGTGCCCATCCCTGAGCTTACAATATCACTGGGTATTCACTAGAGCTAAACAGCACAGACTGTGCAATATAAACAGACTGGAAAAACAATTATAATTATATTAAGAAAAAAGAAAACAAACAAAAGTTTTGCTGACAAAAATATAGGTATATGGACTGGAAAGGCAGAGAAAGCAGACAATAGTGAAGAACAAAAAAGGCAGAAATACAGAGAGCAATAGAACAAAGAACTTTTCTAAGATAAAATTTCCAGCTGTGTGTTGAGTTTAATGACCTATTGGCTGAGCCCTGAAAGTCAAGTTGTTTCGTTGGGTGTAATTTTGATAGTGAGATTTGTTTGTGATGTCAGGTCAAAAATGTTGTTTGGTGGGGGGTTGTTACTGTGATTTATTCTTTCAGTGTTGTATCTGCTTGGGGGGCTAGGGTGGGGGAGGGGGGCGGTTATGGATAATTTCCAGACGGTAGGGATGCAATTCATACTGCAAGACCTCAGGCATTCCATGGAGGGCAGGGATTAGTGTATTCCAGGTGTGACTGTAATCATGTTTCTATAATTCACCAGCTGGCATTAGTCATGTGTAAACAGGTTTGAGACAAAACACTGCACACGCATCAACCTGAGAAAGTAAAAAAAAATTCTCCAGATTAAACTGGTACAGCACAACAAATTTCCAGTTCAAACCAACCCAATCCTACTGAGATATGAACCATGGATCTCTCACACCAGTGGAGTAAACGCTCAGTCTCACCAACCAGCTGTCCATCCAGACCAATATTCTGACAATCCCATACCACAAACACACCAACCAACCATGAACAAAACAGTTCTCGCAATGCCCTTAAAAAAGTGTTATTGCTTCAAAGAAACAAAAACATGGCCACCTTCACAAAGAAGACACTGGCTACACAAGCAGTAGTTCTGGTCAGTTCTGTACAATTACCTTCTGTTTCTACAGCATTTTACAGAAGCATTCAACTCCTCAGGTAACAATAAAACTGATGTCACCAAACTTGTCAACAGGCAAAGACTGCTATTCTCAGATGAAACACTTTGTGGTAGAAAAAATCAGAACAGTTCAGATAGAATGGAAGCATTTATATAAAGAGCAGAGAAAGTGGAGGACAATGACTGATTAAGATTAAAGGTACAAGCACACAACGGTTGTTCCTCAATCAGACACTGCCTAGAATTACTGGAGATCACTGTACTGCTGCTAATGGTTTCTTTGGTTCTAGTCCACAAGTGCAAGTACCCCACACCCCAAGAAGGCTTCAAACTATTCTGTGGGCAGCTTAACTGAAATCAAAAACAGAACATTCTAGTTAAGATACCAGGGTACTGTAGAGAAGTCCTCAATACATGTTTTCCAAAAATATGCAAAGCACTTAGACACGGGCAAGTTTTTATTTTGAATCTGATGAAATTACAAAGTGGTGGTGTTCTCAGAATGGTAAAGAACAAAGTTAAGGTTATAGCAACCCTTAAAACAGCTAAATTCATTGTTGTGAAGATAGATGGAAAATCAGGAAAAGGAAATCCCACACAATTTCGCTGTGGTGGTGTTGAGAATGGATGAAAGGCAAAGAGGGATAACAGTCATGAATGTCAGTCTAAACAATTCTTGTTGTGATGATATTTATATTTCTTCTGGAGAATTTATAATTCTGCTTCACTTCTAATACTTCCCACCACCAATACTGTCAGTGTGAGTGTGGTGTATGACACTAAATAACTGAAATTGGAAATCACAGAACAACAACAGGTTAGGTCTAACATGTAACCAGCGAAAAAAAAAAAAAGAAAAAAGAAAGAAAAAAAGAAAAGAAAAAAGAAGCTGAGATGTGAGGTAAGTCTTTAATCTCAATTCAACACATAAAATGCATTCATGTAGAAAAAATAGAAGAGGAAAAGAGTAAATACAGCCACTGAATACTGACATGGAGCAAAAAAAAATCACACACTGTTTTTACTGTTTAAGAACACTGCAAAGTTTTTTGCTAACAACTTTTTTTATCGCAAGTCTGACAAACATTTCAGAAGCTATGAAAAAAAACAAACCGGGAAGAAAACAGGCATGACAAACATACCTGATATTACACAATGGAATAGCCTTCCACTTAACATCTAACATAAGACACTCTACTTCCACAACTTCTTTCAAATCTCTGAAGACCCATGTATTCAAGCATTACTGATATCTTTGTCCACCACAGATCGAAACTGCCAATCAATCCATGCTCTCTCTATCTGTACTTCCATGCATGTGTATGTGTTTGTGAGAGCAAGTGAGTTGAGCGAGTTATGTCATGATGTGTGTTTGAGGTTGGTTTTGATTTATTTATTTTAACATTTTGTTACCTTTAGCAAAGGAGTTTTTTTGTTTTGTTGCATCTGTAAAGTGTTTGTACTATCTAAGAAACAAAAAAAACACTGAATAAGTGTTTGCTATCATTTTCATTATGTCTGGTGACTATTAGCACTTCCCTATCACTTATATTACTACAACATGTAGTAATCACACATATTTACCCAATATTACATACATCTGGTCACTGTTGACACCATCCTGTTACTAATACAGTAACTGTACATATGTACCTGATATTTCACATGTCTGGTCACTGTTAACCTGCCAAACGTTTTAGCAATTTTGTCATTCCTATTCCTGTGTGCCGAGGAAAAACTTTTAATTTCCACTGGTGTCAAAAAAACCTTAAACTACTACTTAACTACTTCCTCAAATACAAAGAGGTATCCTTGAAATTTTGCTTGATGATTGCTCATACACTGGTTTAAGAAGGTGAAAATCATAATTCCATTGTATAACTGTTTTTATTGTTGTTTTAAACCTGAGTCAAATAAAAATTTTCATGGAATCAAATGGTTAAAAATTCTCTGCATCACAATTAATTCCAGGACTTCCAGACAAATTTGTTTTTGTTGGGTGCCTGTGGCCCAGTATTGCACCCATATGTGATGAAAAGGAAACTGGGCCACCCACCTGTGTGTTGGCACCCAACCAACAGATACCACCCTTCCCTCCCTCCACCCCTTCTGGTGGCCAGCTGGACTTACCATCCCTCTCCTAACTCTCTTCCTTTTCCAGCTACTGTGACAGTGCTTTTACTGGCAACTGGTTCATATTCACGGTTACTTTACTTCTGGCATGCAACAGACACACAGTCTCAGGAACAAAACTTCTATCACTGTTACTTTAACTCTGTGTCATGATGTGGGTTGTAACTTACACACAAAATGTGTACCTGAATCACCACCCTCACCCCTAACACACGCTTTCTTCTCCACTATCCATAACTTTCAGTATTTGATAAGCCACTTTTCAGGCTGTAAACTTTGAAAAATGAGCCAAGATCGAACATTACAAGACAAAACCATTTAGACCAATAGTGTCTGCAAGTTACTTTGGAATTTCCCATTGCCTGCGAGTCATACATTACAAACCATCCAAGTCCAAGGGATATTAACACTCTTCAAACATTCTAGAAGACATGGAGAAACAAAGTAGGTTGCTTCCCCTTAGCTATCAACCATGAATTGTTGAAAACTGGACGCAAGAGTCACGTCCTGTGGACGCAAGTCTCACTTCCCAAGGCAAAAAACAGGTTAATACTTCCCTGTCACTAACACATTAATCATACAGGTGTACCTGATATTACATTTCTGGTCATTGCAAACACTTCCTTGTAACTTATCATCAAGACATAAAAGCTAAGCCGCACATTTCTAAATTCAATAAATGTAAACTATGTGTGTAACTAAAATTAATTCCACAGAAGGGGGATCAACAACTGACCATGTCTTTACAACCAAAACAGGTGTATGAATGCAACTTTCCTATCTAAAACTCAACAGCCAACAATGAAAAGAATGGCCTTCACCAAAATGTATGGCTTTCTCCTGATATATGATTAATGTAATCAAAAACATAGAAATTGTGGTGGTTATGATTACTTTAAGCTGCATGTAGTGACTGATATGATGATTCTGTAGTACCACATCACAAAATAAAGTATATAAATCTATACTGTTGTCTGTTGTACGTTTTTCTTTTTAGTTGCAATGCAATAAAATCAGTAGTGTGAATTAAACATTTTGTTCATTCCTGCTTATATTCATTATTTTTAAAATAGCCAAGCAGATCAAATCAAGATTTTTCATATTATTTAGCACCTTGGTTGCTGAGCTTTTATTTTTCAAATGTTTAATAATTAAATCAACCTGTTCAAGCCTACCTTTTTTCAAACAGGAATGTCTTACAACTTTACAACACTCAACTCCCTTTTATATATCATCTGTATATCAAGTACAAACTATAAAACAGTTTGTCACTTTAACTTTTTTTTCAATTAAGCGGGAACATGATATTATGAAGATATTAATCATTCTGAAAATTAGAAGAAATAAAACCCACAAAAAAAACAAGAAATCCTGAACGATAGCACAAAGATAGGGTCTGAACACTCCAAATGCATGAAAAGTCTAACAATCATCAGGAAAAAAAAAAAAAAAAAAACCCAAAAAACAAACAAAAACAACTGCCCGCTGCCTGCAGTGCGTGCGCTGGCCAGGTTAACAGTTCAGTTTCCGCATGCGGATCAGCCTGTGGTTGATGCCCAGCTTGATGGAGCGCATGGCCATGGCCCGGTTAAAGTGGCGCTGCGTTTTCACCATCTCCCCACTGTCCTCAAAACTGGCCTCCATGGAGGTGATCACCCCAAACAGCACGCCCAGCACTAGGAACAGAATGATGAACAGCGTGTATTGAGTCACTGACGGGCTAGGGGAGCCCTCCATCTCACGTAGGTGTGCCACCGCCGGCTGGAAACCCGGGTTCAGCTCCAGGGCGTGCCCAAAGTGCAGTGTGGCTTCCTGGTAATGTCCGTAAGCTTTCAGGATCTCACCCAGCGTGTAGTGCTGCAGCCACGAGTTCTGCCCGGCTGGCTGCATGAGCAAAGAGCGGCGGGTGAGGGAAATGGCATCGTCCAGGTACTGCAGGTTAAAGAGAACGCGGGCTAGGTTCAGCAAGACGTCCGGGTGATCAGGGTTGATGTGCAGTGCTCGCCGGAAGCACTCAATGGACAGCTGGGTGTTGCCTTTGATGCGCCAAAAATTGCCAATCTGGTTGTAAACCTGCGCCGACCTGGGTTTCTGGAGGACAGGCAGAAAGAGAAAAAGGGGGAAAATGAACAATTGGGACATTCTGAATGACATGTGAAACGTGTGTTTGTGTCTGTACAATGAGTGTGTGTGTGTGTGTGTGTGTGTGTGTGTGTGTGTGTGTGTGTGTGTGTGTGTGTGTGTGTGTTTGTTCATTGTTCAGTTTAATGTCTTTTCACTGTAAATGTTGCGTGTGTGCGTGCGTGCGTGTGTGTGTGAGAGAGAGTGAGTCTATTTCTAATAAGTGCATATGTGTGTGTGTGTGTGTGTGTGTGTGTGTGTGTGTGTGTGTGTGTGTGTGTGTGCACTGGTCTGTGTACAAAAACTAAGTGCAGAAATTAATACTTGTGTTCAAATGAACACGAAACAAACTTCATCATAAATTTTGTATTGTATTGAACTGTACTGCATTGCACTGAATTGTATTGCATTGCTCTTTTGTCACAACAGATCTGTGTGAAATCCAGTTGCTCTTTCCAGAGAGAACATACTGCTACAATGAGAGCAACCCCCTCCGCCACCCGTCACCCCCACCCTTCCTGAACCCCCTTGATTTTTTACTTGCATGCAAGTGTATCTGTTTTCCTAACAAAGTGGAATTCTCTACAGAATTTGCCAAGGACAACACTTTTGTTGCCATAGGTTCGTCTACATGCGCTAAGTGCATACTGCACACAAACTTCGATTTATTGTCTCATCCAAATGACTAGTATCCAGACCACCTCTCAAGGTGTAGTGGAGAGGGAGAAACTTCTTGTGAGTGTGGATTTGAACCAGTGCCCTCAGATTCTTTCCATTCCTTCTTCTTCTGCGTTCGTGGTCTGCAACTCCCACGTTCACTCATATGTACACGAGTGGGCTTTTATGTGCATGACCGTTTTTATCCCACCTTGTAGGCAGCCATACTCCGCTTTTGGGGGTTAGGGCAGGTTGGGGGAGTGCATGCTGATACATGTTCTTGTTTCCATAACCCACCAAACGCGGACATGGATTACAGAATCTTTAACGTATGTGTTTGATCTTCTGCTTGCATATACACAAGAAGGGGGTCTAGGCACTAGCAGGTCTGCACATATGTTGACCTGGGAGATCGGAAAGATCTTCACCCTTTACCCACCAGGCACCATTACTTCGATTCGAACCCCGGTCCCTCAAATTGAAAGTCTAACGCTTTATCCACTCTGCTGTTTCCATTCCTAGGCGGATGCATTACCACTAGGCCAGCTCTCCACTACTCTTCATTTTCAATAGTTTGCCACATAAAAAAATTCAATGCTCTCAAGACTCATGCTAAAAATACGAATTTAAAGCAATGATTTAACTGAGATTGATGTGCAAAGACCCAGTTAAAGCAGAAAATACAACCAGTCGCTGTGGCGAAGTGGTAAGCATTGCAGACTAATGGCTGGGAGGACGCTGTTTTGATTACCAGCGGAGGTGGTTTTTTTCACTCAGTTCCCACCTAGAGTTTGATTGTGCTATTGACTTAAACAGGAAGACTGGGAGCAAACACTGAACAGTCAAGGATCATCCACTGGATGCGTCTTGGAGTCTGTTGCTCAAATTTCATGACCAAAACTGCAAGTGTCTGTATCCCTCAGGCCTAGATATCATAATGAGAGGAAGAGCACTGTACAGCCTTGTCATGTAGTCCAAAACCTAAAATGTACCTCCATAGTAACATCCTCCTCCTCCTCCATCATCAATGAAAACAAAGTTTCCCAAATGCTGTGGCCTTTCATGCTCTAATGTTGGCTTTTTGATCCCCCTTCATGTACATGCTTGGGGTCAGTCCTGTTAAGGTCTTCCAGTGTCAGCAGATTCATGGGGAACTGTTGCTGGAAAGACAAAGCAGTAGTCTCCACTCTGGGTGTGATGCTCACTCAGTTTAGCTCCATGGCTAAGCTATTATTGTCGTCAGTAGGGGGCTTAGTAGGTGGTGTTCTAAGTACATCAAATGTGAACAAACACTAATGGACACCACTGAAGTGATTCAGCAGCAGTGCAGGGTCCCCTATGGTGTGTGGCTTCCTAGCAACAACATAAATGGTTCCTAGTGGACTGCTGATGCTGGGACTGTGACAGACAAACTCTGGTGTGGCTGTGTATGGGGGACTCAGAATGAATGGCATGAGCCACTGAAATATTGCAGATGATCAGACAAAAAAAGAAAAAAGAAAAAAAGAAAGTAAAAAAAAAAGCACCTATGAGTTTGTAATTTGTTAAGTTTACATTCCTTGGTTCATGCCTCTAAGTGTGTTCAGCTGGCACAGAACAGGACATACCAGTGCCACAATAGGTCTTATCTAAATGATAAAACTCATTGTCTTCAGTAACTAGGTCAAACACCATTTGCACACAACAGCACATGAATTGGAATTAATTTGGAAAGGATATGAACAGGAGTGTGGGGAAAGGGAGATAAATTTAGTATTTGAAGAACAGCTGAATAATAATTTATGTATTTATAAATGCTAAAATCTAGCTTTTCAAGGCTTTACTTGCTGCAACAAATCAGTGAAGTGCCCAGCACAAGGGAAGTATGGTAAGTTAATCAGTGCACTTGAAAACCTCAAAGATGGTTATTAAAATACCAAATCACTCACTCAATCATACCCAAAATTACAAGCGTTTCAACTGATACTGTTAATATTAACCATGAACCATGAACATGATGAAACAACTGATTAAAAAAAAAAATTACTGTCATCAGTGTGAAATTTAAAAAAAACAAAAAAAACTATCCTCACAACCAGAAATGAGGAACTCCACTCTCACCTCTTTCTTTAGTCGTAAAAGTTTCTCTTCCAACTCGTTGAGATCCACCTCTGAAGATCGACTCCCTTTCTTTCGGAAAATCATGGCCACTTCTGGCTCTGGGATGTGAGGGTGGTCTTGTCTGTTGGTGATGCCCCGTAAATGGTCATACTGTGTGGAATTAACTGCTTTCCCACATGTTAAACCTTTCTTCATTTTCCCACCAGAAGCCGACGTTGTGTTTGAGGTAGAAGGGCTTTTTTTCTCAGCAGACCTGCACATAGTATACCAGTAATTACATAAAGCACAGACTCCAGTCATGGTCAAATTCAAATATTGTTCATTCTGACCTATATGATTACCAAAATGGCAGAATCTTTCTCAGCAGACCTGCACACAGTGTACCAGTAATTACATAAAGCACAGACTCCAGTCATGGTCAAATTCAAATATTGTTCATTCTGACCTATTTGTTTATCAAAATGATAGAAAACTAGAATCTTTCTCAGCAGACCTGCACACAGTGTACCAGTAATTAAACAAAGCACAGCCTCCAGTCATGGTCAAATGCAAATATTGTTCATTCTGGTAGAATCAAAACAGCCAACTTTGTAGCTTCTGGATTTGCCAAAACCCCTACTTTTTCAAAAAAACAAACAAAAACAAAAAAAAAACTTCTTTTTTTTTTAACCCAGCCAACAAAATAAACAAGACCGTCATAAGAAAAGAAAAAGACACTTAATTAAATAGTAACTTTTAATAATACTAATTAATAGTAAATAAACATTTATGTCAAGATGTAATATTGTAACTGAAAAGGGGATATATATATATATATATAGAGAGAGAGAGAGAGAGAGACTCAGAGAGAGAGAGAGAGAAAGAAAGAGAGAGGCATAAACAGGAATATCAATTTCATGCCACTGCAAACTTCAAATCAAAATATGACTGCGCCAAATGTGCAATGTCTGCACAGCAAGAGGCCAAAGCATGTGGTTCAAAATGAGAATGGGAGGTCTGGGAAATGGGGCTGATAACACTTCAGGAGTTCAGCAGTCTAACAATGAGGATTGGCAGATGCCTGACCTACAATGCATCGTCTGTTGACCAAATGTGGATACACCATGTCAGGCCTTGACTGCCTTCCCACTGCCATCTCTGTGCTGATAAACTTTGTACATCACTACATGCATTCATTTCATCATTATTTAAACATTTGTCTACTGCCTATAAATTTTCTGAGTGAACTGCGTTTGTAATGACTGCACACTGTTTTCTGTTCATGACAATGTGCACCCCTGTTTTCTCATTGTATTTTGACTTCAATTTGGTTTCATCCTGTAATTAGTGTAAAATGGAATGGTAATTGTTGTATTGATTATGATTATATCACTACATCTATAGACTCCACCTTCTTCTGAATTCCCCCCCCCCAACCCCCCCCTTGCACAGACGGCTTGATACGACATCATCACCACAACAGTTTCATATGACAGATTGCAGCAATACAGTGAAAATACAACTTATGACACAACTGGTAATTTCAGTATATATGTAAAGTATAGTGACAGTTGAGTTTGCATGGGTATTTTCTTAAAAAAAATTAAAATTAAAATTAAAAAAAAGAAGAAAAATGGAAAAATGGGGACATACATTCAATTACAAAATAAAAAAAGTAAAAATGAAACGACACCAACCAATAAAAAACAAAAAACAAAAAAAAAAAACACCCAGACCTGTTCTTCTTTGGCTAAGGTTGTCATAACACAACCAACCATTAAGTTAATTCCTTTCTTTCATGTTCGACAATGATGAAGCAGTGATACTGATGATGGAGTGACAGACATTTCAAGTGTACACTTTGTGGCGAGTTTACATTTGAAGAAAAAAACTTAGCATGGTTAAAATTCAATAGAAATAAGCACTGGAACAAGTGAGTAAATGAAACATGTACAGCATATGAATTATGAAAAATACAATTAACAGTCTTCTGGTCTTGTATTTTTGGTGGTCAAGAAATGAAAAAGTTAAAATAATAAAAGTTAAAACTAAACTAAGACATTGTAATCTTGCATGTTTTAAATGATTTAATCTTTTCTTTTCTGTCTAAGGCATTTTCATTAATTTCTTTATAAAAAAATAAAAAAATCATTGGACAGACACTGACTGACATCCAAAACATACCATAAAAACTATTATCAGTCACTTCAAAACTGTGTTCTCTCTCTCTCTCTCTCTCTCTCTCTCTCTCTCACACACACACACACACACACACACACACACACACACACAACATTATAAACATATATCAGTGGTCCAAATAAAGGATTGTCTTAAGCAAGACCATGTGAGTTGAATGTTAGAAAGGCCAAAAAAAAAAAGAGAGCAAAAGTAACAGATGGGACAAGTGATAATTTTGATGACTTTGTTGTACATAATACAGTTTTGATACAAATATACCATCACTTATTCACTATCACTTCACAGTATACAGCATAAGTTGTGCCTGTGATGGCAATCAGCAGTATTCAAACACACCCATGTGACTCAAACCAAAGAAACTGAACCCAGCAAAACTGATCATTTATTGTTTGTAACAAAAATACAGCCAAACTTGGTGTTGTCAGTCAGAGCAATTTTCTGACAAAAAATAGTTTAATGACTAATGATGTCAGCTGGGTTTAGGATATAATCAATTATTTCATATTTATAAAATAAATATTTTAACAGTTGAACAGTGATCAAACTTAAAATTTTCTGTGAGTGCATGCATGCTCTTGTTTGCACACATTATTTCAAATGGATGTGTGTGTGTGTGTGTGTGTGTGTGTGTGAGAGAGAGAGAGAGAGAGAGAGAGAGAGAGAGAGAAAGAGAGAGAGAGAGTGAGCGTGTGTGTGTGTGACGCAGAGAGACGGAGAGGGAGAGGGGGAGAGGGAGAGGGGGGGAGGGAGAGGGAGAGAGAGAGAGAGGTGTGAGTGGTGAATGTGACTCTGACGCTTTTAATTGCCATGAGAACCCAAAAGATTAGAAGCAACTTAGGTGATAAGGATGACAGTAAATTTCCTGCTTACTAAGTAAAACTAAAATAAAATTGATAAATACAAAAATGTACCTGTCGGGATCCGTTTCAGTATTATTTTTATGCACAGATTCTGAGTTGGAAACTTTGTCAACGCTTTCAACAGTCCATTCGCCATTCTTGACCACTCTGTTGGAAGTCAAAATCGACATAACTTTTTCGTCTTCTGTGTCCACTTGCTCTTTCGAAGGTTCCACTCGGCCAGCAGAAAGATTCAACTTCCAGTGGTTTGAGTTTGAACGCGAATTACTGTTCACAATATGCATGGAAATTATGTAAAGTGCCATGTATGACATACATGGCAGTTCACAGGTCATTTTGCCCGGTTTTTGCTCGGTTCGTTTGGAAACGAACGACTTCTGCACCCAAGTAATTTGTTACTTTCCGTCTATAGTTCATCAATCGATCACAGACCAGAAGCAAGATGGCGGACGATTTCCGGTGCAAACGCCACGGCAACAAAAGGGAGCTAACGATGGTTGGAACAAGATGTTTGCACACAATAGAATGTTAGTATTCTTTGCACTGTTGAAACAAAAGACACAAGCCATCATATTCGAAGCTAGTAATATGACTATCGTTTGTTTGCTTTTTGTTTGAATTTCTTTTATTAATACAACAGCATAATGTATCAAAAAATGTGTTTTCGATAGGAGATGTCTTCGTTATGCCATTGCGGCAAACTGATGCAGTTACTCAATGAGTTTCATTTTCAGTTTCGATTATCGAGGTGCAGACTTATCCATGATTATTATTTAAAAACAAAAAACAAACAACAAACAAACAAACAAAAAATACGGGCCATGCTAAGCGGCAAACCCGCACGTACCCGGTCCATCTTCTTCCTGTTAGGAGTCCACGGTCATCACGTTGACCATTCTGACACCATAATGGGGAGGAGCGCAGCAGCATGACCCACCTTCCTAGGTGATGGGATGGAGGGGGTAGAAAGATGGTGGGCCCAGGGGTGGGTGGGAAGAAGCCATCAACTGTCAGTTTCAGGCATCAGGACCAGGCCTTTCGGGCTACCGAAGCGGCCCCCGGGATCAAGCCCCGACCGGCAGAGCCCTAGTCCCTCACTTGACTTACTTTGGATGATGGCGGGGCAGGGCTTTTACTAAGACATTCGGGTCATCCTTGAGGCAAAAGCCTCAAGGGAAGGGGCAGTGACAGTAGCTTCTGGTAGTGAGTTCCACTCTCTGATGGTACGTGGCAGGAATGAGAATTTCCGGTAGTCACCCGGTGCGGCATGATGGTATTCTGTACGCTTGGTTGTGGCCTCTCCCTCTTCTGTTCTTTGGTATGAGGTTGTTTGTTTCGACTTTGGCCCGGTTGTGACCGATTTTGTAGAGCATGGCGAGTCTAGCTGAGTTTCCTTCGCTGTTGTAGTTTGGGCCACTTTAGTTGTTCCACTGAGCATAATTATTTCCGACACTTGAGGTTGTTTCTGTGTCGGTTTAGGACGAATCTCGCCGCTCTGTGTTGTACTGCTTCGAGCTTGCTGATGTCGTCTTTATGGTGGGGGTCCCATACAGTGGAGGTGTACTCGAGGATGGGCCTGACGAGGGACTTGTAGGTTCTTTTTAGTGGTGGTGGAGCCGATCTTCAGGTTCCTACGAAGGAAACCCAGTGTGCGGTTGGCCTTTGCAGCTACGCCGGGCATCGATGTGTGCATTCCAGCTGCTGTTGCTTTGTACCGTCACGCCGAGGTACTTCGTGGAGCTGACTGTTTCCAGTGTATGGCCGTGCAGGGTGTAGGAGCTCTCCCTCACTGTTCTACATCGCGTCATGTTGAGGACGTTGCACTTCTTTGCCCGGGTGGAACGACATGTCCCAATGGCTCTCCCAGTCTTCTAGTCAGTGCAAGTCCTCCTGTAGGATGCCCTGATCCTCGGATGATGCGATGTCTCTGTGGAGAAGAGTGTCATCTGCAAAAAGGCGTACTAGTACACAGTACCACTGACATGATGGCCGCCGCGCTGCCGCCCGGGACACCAGCGGCCTCAGTGCAACTCACTATGATGCACACACACACACACACACACTCAGCCCGACCGACACTGACTGACTCACACACACGCCGTGACACACACACACACACACACACACACACACACACTGGCACAAACACGACACACACCGTGGCTGTCAGTGACCCCCCCCCCCCCCCCCCCCCACACACACACACACACACCCGCACCCCCCCCCCCCCACACACACACACACACACACTGACGTATTATATTTAATACTGTTATTTATATTTGATGTATTATATTAAATACTGTTATTTATATTTACATTGTTGCAGGTTAATGCTTGTTGATATGCATATACATATTCTCCTTCCCATGACAACTCATTCAATACACACCACAACCTCTTTAGACTTTTTCTTATAATATACTTTTCCTCTGATACATAACATGAACTTTTTTTTTAAACACAATATTCACATGCATTCCCTTTCCTTTATACACGACTTTATTCCTTTCCGTCTAAAAACACTTATAGTGAATAGACGTTAAACTGAAGAAAACACACTGACGTATGTCTACAGGCCCACACCAGCTCCTATACCCGTTCCGTTGGTCAGTTATAAACTTACGTCTTGCATGTTCACAGTTGGTCAGTCTACATTGTTCAGTCTTCACCGGCTGTTGTGGAGATTGCAGCATTTTGAAGAAATCTGCGCATTTAATTGCTGGCTTGGAGATAATTCCAGTATTCGTTTAATTTGCAATGGTTCAATCGCGCTGTACCTTAATTTCAACCTTAATTTGTTATATACAGACCTATGATTACGGCTGCTCCCTCTTGCTACTAGTCTCTCTCAGTGTGAGGCGATCTATGGTGTTATGGCCTTGAGCCAAAAAAAAAATCTTCTTTTTTATTTTTATTTTTTATTTTTTAATTTTTTTTAGGTATATACCTACTATCATTTTTCTTAACTTGATATTCTTATCTTCCCAGGTACAGCAGCTACTCGTTGTTGCGTTACTCAGTAACAATTAAGTCTGTCGGCTCGCTCATTTCCTTTCAAACCTCCACTGACGGTAGTGCATCCGCATATGTAGCTTTCGATTTCGCATGGATGTGTCGGGGAATTTTGCATCTTGATGCTGCATGTGCAGTGCCTAATGCCGCTCGGTCTGGATTTATCCATGCCACTTTCACTGATCTTTTTGTAGCAGGTTTATAAAGTCACTCAGAATTACGGCATACCCCTCTCCGGCCTCCTCTTCTTCCTCTGCATCCACAAAGAAAGTCAGTTAAAAACAACATATATTTTTTTCTCTCTCTCTCTCTCTCTGTGAGTTAAAACATTACACTGATATATCAGTGCAATACTAACCAATGAAAAATCAGATGAAGAAACAGAGCTGCACGTTTTACAGTAGAGACAAAAATCAATATCATTTCCATATAAGGATGGAAAATAACATTATTTGGTAATATTCAGCCTGAGGCTACGGCTCTAGTCAGTAGTCAGTACTTGGTTGGTGCATGGCCTTCATAACGTACGATGATATTGATGGGATGTGGAATGGTGGCCAATTAGTGATCGTTATTTATAAAAATTAATGTCTACTGATCAACACGTATGCCTACTGCCGCTTCTCCTGGCCCACGTACAACGTTAGACTGGTGAATAGTCCGTTCAGTTACTACTACTACTACTGCTATACTGACTACCGTACTATTAATTACCACCACCACCACTGTGACAGACACCACAACTGCATGCTGCTTGTGTGCCAATAACTCAGTCGTTCACAATAAAATGAAGTGCAGGCATCAGTGCAGTGGGTATGTATATCAGTGTCTCGGGTTTTGTAATATTTGGAGCCGGTATACTGATCCTACATTTGCATCACGGCGTTGACCATTATTCCAAGCTTCACACACACACACACACACACATACACACGCTCTCTCTCGCTCTCTCTCTCTCACACACACACACACACAAGGAGCGGTTATATAACCCGGTGTGTTTCGTCAGCCGTGAGGCCTTGAGTGCATGCATACGGATATTATCTGCCGGTGTACCAACATACATTGACAGTGAGATTGGAATTCTCCAGAATTTTGCCAGAAGGCAACACTTACATGTTACCATGAGTTCTTTTCCAGTCAGTGCGCCAAGTGCGTGCTGCACACCGCGGCCTGGGACCTTATCGGTTTATCAGTATCCGATTGACACGCTCATGCAGCCGTTTGATTTTCCAGTCAAACTTGGAACAAAAGGACGAGACTTCCGGGACTCAGATTCGAACCTAGACCCTTATGGTCACTGCCTCAGTTTTGATAGATAAAACTTCTTCACCACTCTACCACCTTACTTCCCTTGTGCGAACAAATATTATACGTGAAAACTGAACAAAAACCTGAGCTCAGCATCTTTTCAGAACCTAATCACAAGTGAGATACACAACGTGACATGTTTAAACTGAACTCCAAATGCCGTCTGTGCTGGTGGGCATAGTATAGGCTATACCCGTCGATGCTCTTCTGTGAGAAGCAAAATCCACGACAAGCCAATCGGCACTGTCCGCAAGTTTTCATTACTGTAAGCCCGACCGGGTAAAGACAACAACAGGAAAACAACCGATCTACATCTATCAATGTGACGTCGCCGGAATAATTAGGTGAGGGCTCTTGAACGGCAGACTTCTTACGCGGACAGCCTTTTGACTGAGACTGCACACATTCCCAGTTAATTGTTCTCATCAAACCTTGTTGCCGAAGTATCTTAAAGATGACAGATTAGTTACAAGAGTTGTATTGAATAAAAAATTGTTGCACAGCTGGAAATCATCAGTATATTACAAGTGTGTGTGTGTGTGTGTGTGTGTGTGTGTGTAATCACACACATGATATGCATTCCCCTACGAGGAAGGAGGGAATATTTTCATGTGTGTCACCATTTTGACCTTGACTCTGATTTCTACCTGGATGACAACAGGTCAAGGTCATATGTAAAAATAGATTTGACTTGCACCTTGATATTACATCAAGGTCATATCAAAGAAACATGCAGTGTTTAAGGACACAACCCTGGATCCGTTCAAGGTTACATACTCACTAAACAGATTCGACACACATATTCAATTCTCCGTAACCTTTTAACATGGCAGAGTAAAATGGCAGGACTGGTAAAGATACAAATCTGCCTGGGTTCGTTACCAGTCTCGTCCTTTCTCCCGTGTTTGACTGGAAAATCGAACTGAGCGTCTAGTTACTTTTGTGACATTATACACAAAGGTCCTTTGGCAACAGAACTGATGTCCTCTGGCAAAATTCCACTCTGATAGTTATACAAAATAATACATTGTGTGCATGCACGAAAAGCCTGACTAGCTCGTTGGGTCACACTGCTTGTCAGGCATCTGTCTTGGAAATGTACGTGGTGTTGTGTACATGGATTTGCCTGAACACAGAGATGCCTCCTTCAGTAAAAGCTGAGACTGAAAACTTAACTTGGCGCACACTGCATGATGTCTTGATGTTCACATGCAAGGCCACACCACATATCTACCACGGTTAGTTTTGCTTCCTATAATGATTCAGTTGTCAGCTGATACAGTTTGATGAAGAAGACAGCAACTTCACAAAGACCGATTGAATTTAAGGCAACTGGGAACCGTGGATCTGGAATTCATTTTGAAAAAATGTGGAGTGATGACCTAGAGGTAATGTGTCTGCCTAGGAAGCAAGAGAATCTGAGCGCTCTGGTTCGAATCACGGCTCAGCCGCCGATATTTTCTCCCCCTCCACTAGACCTTGAGTGGTGGTCTGGACGCTAGTCATTCGGAGGAGACGATAAACCAAAGTCCTGTGTGCAGCATGCACATAGCACATGTAAAAGAACCCACGGCAACAAAAGGGTTGTTCCTGGCAAAATTCTGAAGAAAAGTCCACTTTGATTGGAAAAACAAATAAAACTGCATGCAGGAAAAATTAAAAAAAAAGAGTGGCGCTGTAGTGCTGTAGTGTAGCAACGCGCTATCCCTGGGGAGAGCAGCCCAAATTTCACAGAGAAATCTGCTGTGGTAAAAAAAAAAAATAAAAAATAAAAAAAAAGCGGGGGAGCTTTTCCTCCCTTTATAGTAATTTTTTGTTTTGAAAGAAAAAAAAGTTGAAGGAAATATTTACTTTTTAGTAGAAAGTGTTTACACAAATGACATGACATATTTGACCGACAGATACTTCTCAGAAACAATGGCTTCTTCATTAACTCACTCAAGACAGCCAGTTTTCTTCCTTTCCTTCACCCCACAGATCCCATCTGATGTCATCTAGGTACTAGGTGGCTGAATGGCCCAGCTTACAACTCTTGTCTTTAAAAATGCAGTATTCACTGTCTTCAACCACCTGTTCAATGTTATAACCCATCTATGTAAGGTTTCGATGACGCCTTCAGCTTTGAAATGATTCCATCTTAGCCTGTTTTGTCGTTCGTGAGGGGGGAGAGTTAAGGTATGTCCAGAGTAAGTTGGTTTGTCTTTTTACCCCAACTGACTGTAAATTTTTTTTTTTTGAAAAATAAATTAAGACAACCAAATCTAAGATTATGATTATCATGGTGCTGGAAAAAAGTGTCTAGTGCAGACAAAAAATCATACTTGTCATACGTTTTTCTTCCTTTTTTAATTAATTAATTTTTTCATGGAGGTCACACAAGATGTCGATGATGCCTGGACACCTGAGAGTTGATGATATGGTTACATCATGAAGGTGAATTGTGTGGAACTAACAGTGAGAGAAAGAGAATGAGAATGGTTACATCATGAAGGAGAATTGTGTGGAACTGACAGTGAGAGAAAGAGAATGAGAATGGTTACATCATGAAGGAGAATTGTGTGGAACTGACAGTGAGAGAAAGAGAATGAGAAACACACACACACAGTGAGGGAAAGAGAATGAGAAACACACACACACACACACACACAAAGATGGGGGGTGGCATTCAGCTTGGATCTGGGTCACACTTGGCCAAATACTGTCAGCAACCTGAATCATCATATTAATTTGCTTCAATTTACTAGATGAATAAATGAAACAGCATAAAAAAAGACAAACTGAAACATGTGCATGCTCACACACACACAAACACCAATAATATTTTTAAGCAATGTTGTTGTTTTTTTATTTATTGATACAATTAACACAGTTCAGCATGCAACTAGTAACTAGGAAACAAATCTTGAAAAATCCAAACAAGGTAACCAGTCTATATTGCTAAAACATTAAAATGAAGAATTAAAAGTTTACACCTGGACATTTTGGAATTTATACTTCTGTCTACACTATGATGGACATGACAAAAGGAATGAGTCCTTGATTTCTAGTTACTGGTATGCAAACAGCCTTTGTGTGTGTGTGTGTGTGTGTGTGTGTGTGTGTGTGCTTGCATGTGACGATACACTTTTACTTGAAGAAAACAGAACCTGGAAGTGTATTCACCATTATCAACACATTTTTGTATGTTTTTCTGTTGACATATCCCATCTATTGAGCACTAAATACAGTGCAATCTGATAACACAGCAAGTACAAATATCCTGTCAAGCATAATTATGTGGTGCAGTGCCAACAAAAAAACAAGCCTCATCCCTACCCCTCACCACACACACACGCACACACAGACACTATAAAAACTACCGGTACTATATGTTGAAGGAATATAATCAAAAAAGCATAGTAAGTTGGTAAAAAATGGCCATCATCTGATGATAAATATTTCATATTTATGTAGAGCCGCATCAAAATATCTAATGCATGTTTTATGCAATCTGGGGACACAAATGAAAACAGCACAGAGATTTGTGAACAGTTTGTGAAAACATACAATTGGGTGATAGGCAAGGTCGAAATTGATTTAATCACCCCGATTTATGTTCCTGCAATCTTTTGATCTTTTGTTGTTTTTCCCCCTAGTCCCTCTCTCTCTCCCCCCTCCTACTCCCCACCTTTTACAAAGAACTAGTGTGAACAATGTTGCCTCCTAAACTTAAGGCTTATTCTCCTCATTCCTGTTTCATTCCCTCACAGCTCAAACGTCATTCAGTGACATGGACACAACATGCATTCACTCAATGTATGTAACAATGTTTTCTGTCCATCAGATGATATCATTTATCAAAGAGAATGAACTAAATAGCTGAAACACTTTTTTAACAGGAATGTTTGCGCTTCATTACTGTTTAAGCAAGTCATGAAAAGACTTTTCAGCATGCTGAAGGCAAAACAGAGTATAGTTACATTTATCATATGAATGATTTATGGTAAAAAAACCAAAACAAAAACCAGCATAGATAGATTAACTACAGTTTGGAGACAGTGTTATTTAAATTAAAAAAAAAGTTCTTCTGAAACAGTGAGATTCAAACCTGTGACTGCAAAAGACAATGTCCTCAAAGTGGAAAGCTGAAGAATGGAATTACCGGTTTGGTCATGTTGCCAAGTCGTTGGCAGAACACATCACACGATAACAAAGGTCTCCTGAGAAAGTCCACCACTGAACAGCACAGGAAGTCTGCACTAATAACAGCACTAAGACACATTTCAAACTGATAAGACTGGTAGCCAATGTGCTGCTGGGTCTTCTACAGCAGACACTCCGCAAGAGGAAAACTAAACTGCACAGCCCATTCTGGTTATTCTGTCTGTACTTCACAGCAATCACAAGTACACTTGTCTGATGCTCATCTTGTACATTAGCATGTCAGTGCAGCATCACTTGCCACTGCTGTGTAAACAAACATGCAGCACACTTTGAAATGCTTATTCCAAAACAAATTGCTCAGGAAAACAAGTTCTTCAGCCGAGCTGCCTAAAGGACTAAGGAATCTTGGGAAAAAACTCAGTCCTTCCACAAATCTGACATTATGAATTAGAAAATTCAGCTGAGTGATGACATACACTTGAAAGGATCAACGGGTAAATGTAATATGCTGGAAGAAAAGGCTTCTGGAATCTAAGTTCACAGAGAAGACTGAATATTCTCTTCTATACCCCTCCCACAGTGCTGACGGTCATTTCACCATTTCACCTCCACCCCTTCCTCTCCAACCTCCATGTTTTTGTTTGCACTTATTTCACTGTGTCCAGTATATATATATATATATATATATATATATATATATATATATAAAAGAGACTGACATTGAATCAGTGATAGCACCCAATGTACATTGTGTGTGTTCCTGTGTCTATCCAAAAGATACCAGCATGGACTGACTGAAAAAAATATTGACAACAGCATCACAGCAATAATACTACAAACAAAGTCTTATTTCTGTCAAGATCAGACTAGTCAAAATTTTGCTTTTAAAAATGTCTAAATGAGCAATGAAAAAACCCAGCAAGCAAAATAAGCAAATATGCAAACAAGATATTGAAAGATTATAGCAACAAACAACAAAATAGTTGTATGAAGAAGAAAAAAAACAAAACCCATGGAAAGCATATAAAAGCATTATGAAGAACAGCAGATAAAAGCAAAATCACAGCAACAATATTCCATCTACAGACTCAGTGAAAAAACTGACATTGCAGAAAACATGCAATATGGCACGTATTCCATCTACAGACCCAGTGAAAAAATTGACATTGCAGAAAACATGCAATATGGCACGAACAACAGCATACTATCTCTGATAAGCACAGTATTTTTTTGCTTTGTTTTTTGTATACTTGATACCGGCATATAAACATGGCTTCTAATTAATGGTACTGAAATACAAAAAAGCCTCAAAAATAATCTCAACTTCAGCACCAGCTACCTTGCCATTGTCTCTGGCGATAATTATTTAGGGTTTAATTTCATCAGTGTGGTGCTAACCATATTCAAGATTTAAGCAAGTCCTCATTCAACATCCTATTAAATAACATTCAGGAGTCACACAGAGGAGACAGACTGGAGCTTCACTGAACATGTTCAGTTCACTTGTCATGCTCCTAGTGCTGATGCTCACTGCTGCACATAATAGCCATTCTATTGAATACTGGCATGTGTTGTTTTTTTGGGGGGTGAGTATTTCTAGGTCAGCTAATCACTATAGCTGCCTCAACATATTCAGGTTTTACCTTGCAAGAACTTCAACAGCATGGAAAACAATCCTGTCAAAACTTTCCTTCCTAAAGTTACATTTATTCGAAAGGCCATACAGTGATCTGAACCTTTTCATTTGATCAAGAATTACAGCCCACCACTGGTTTGGAGGTGGGGTTTATTTCTCAACTTTGGATACCACACATGCTCTGAGATGCCCTAAATTGGCAACATTTTAGTCAAAATCATGTGAAGTATTTTAGGTAGGCTTTGGTTTGCAAGTTCCAACCTCTGCAATCACTTCCAAACACTATATTGCTATTGATGCAAAAATTGTATTCATTCAGCTTCAATAAGGCAGCTGAAATCATGTTCGAGGAGACCTAGATGTGTGTGTACTGGAAGATGTGACCAAACACAATACAAATGACAGCAGGTGAACTGAAGGAAAGGACCTCAGAACAGTGGTAGAGATCCGTAGCTCCAATGCAAGTGAGCTATAAAAAAAATCATAGCAGTAACCAGATTTGTCACTTCTGGGTGGACAGTGACTTTCCCAACTAAGAAAGGAATAATTAATGAAAAAATCTTTCAATGAAAAAATATGCTGCAGTAGACCATCCTGTTCTCATCCCAACGCAGCAGATCTTCTGAAGTAAACATGCTTGAAAACCCATCACATGAAAATATGCACATGTGTAATGCATGCTCATTTTAACTGCCTTACAATTTGTGGAAGGCAAGTAACAGTTTTCAATAATTGCTTGCGTAAGTACACTGATTTGGCCCCATATGTATGGAATACAATTTCAATGGCCTTCTTCCAATAGTATATATATATATATATATATATTTAGCACATTATTGGTGCAGGTGATTTCTCTCTCTCTCTGATCTTAAACTTTCAGACTTAAAGCTCCACATCCTTCTTAAATTACGTATCTAGTTGTAACTGTTGATGGAGAAAAGTTTGTTCAATCTCATTTTACCCCTTAACCCAGGATGCTCGAGGCTTCCAGCCATACTTCCAGTTATAATGAAATATATCTTGCTTTTGTATGTTGAGGGTGACAGGGAGAGTATGATTGATATCAACCTTGTCTTTGTCTTGTAGATCACAATGTGTAAACAATCCATCTTCTATGTTTCATGTAAGTAAGTTCATCACAATAATCATTTCCTCTGGAATAGAGACAACAAAGACTTTCTCAATGGTGTAGATGTATATTTATGTGAATTTCATACTGATCAAGAACACTTCATATTTTCATGAAATGGTAATACATCACATATATATTTACATATGTTCAGTAGCAACTGTTAAAAAAATGTTTCGTTTGAAGTTTTAGAATGTTTATGGTAATCATAATGGGGACATCTTTTTTGCTATCTTGTTGCCTTCGCCATAATGCACATAGTAATTCTGACTGAAATAATTAGATTTGAGAAAAGTCATGTCAATTTCTATAATGAGGCCAAGTTTGGTTTCCACAGCAGTGGTACAGATCATGAGAAAATGCAATTTAAGAGTCTTAATATAGACAATGACAGAGACACTCACAAACCTACACATCAATATAAAGACAACCAAATCAGAATGATAAAATACACCCACTTTGCTAAAGAGACAAAATGTGTCATTTCAATGAATTTCTTTACACATGTCGTGACACAAGGCTGAAGCAAAAAGAATGATGCATATCAAAGCAAGCAGATGCTCTGTCTGCCACTCTGTTCCTGACTGATTATCACACAACTTTTGTTTTAGTCCAAACATTCTGAATGAAGAACAGACATGAAGCAATGACAAAACACTGCCTGCCTTCTTTCTTCCTCTGTCATAAAATAAAACATGTCAGAAACTAAAAAGACAGAAAGTTGAGAAGTATGCACAGTATTCTATTCAGATCACAGGTGCTAAAACAAAATATCCCCTGTCCAAAGTCCAAATGAACTTCTGAAAGGGTAAGTAAATCACCGGCCTTATTTCCCATCACAGAACAGAGAGACCAGACGTTGCTGTCAGCATCAACATTATTAAAGCTGTATATCTTCCAAGTAATAAGAAAAAGTACAGTTTGCTTCTTCTCCATTGTTCAATGCCTATCTCACTCTTAGGGAGGAGGGATGAGCTCTGTATCATTCTCCCTGGCCCTCAGTTCACTTCACCTCAACAACATTCTTTGGTCTTAACAAAACTTTATGCAAACTTCTGCGCATTGTTAAGTAAAGTTTCCCTTTTCTTCTACTTGTCATTCTCAGAAACCTGAAATTATGTATGATACACACACACCATTCCTCATCAAAACAAAGCTGTTTAAAGCTTATACCTTGAATAATCAACCCATCCTAATTCAAAACAAACAACAAGAAAATCCCAAATAATCAACCAACAACATCCTAACAAAACACACAAGCTTCAATGAAACAACATCAAAGAGTAACCTGTTCCCAACCCCTACCACAAATCTGAATTTTTTTAATTTCTGATCTGTATGTTAACCTTTGTTATTTTGGCTCGGAAAGATCTGTTAGTGACTGCTGGAACTTGTGATCTGGAGTATAAAGGCAATGAACAAACTGATGTATGTTTCCAAGTTGGCCAGCAATTGCTCTCGACATGCAACAAGTAGTAAATAATTTAACCTTAATTCTAAATGTTGTCTGAAATCTTTTTTAATAGTGCAAATGTGTGACAAATCTGTAGCAACTCAATACATTTATTCCTAGTGATAGGATGTGTTGTGACTGACTGAAGCCCACAAGACCTGGGTTTAAAAAAAAAAAATCTCTATGTGTAGAGAAAAGATCATTCTTTATCCTCCTATCCCCCTCCTTAAGCCAAGCAGAGAAGCAGCTCCTTTCTAGACCACCAAACCCATGGGCTTCTCATTTTTGAAGGCACTAACGATGCACTCGGCAGCTGTGAGGGACATCAGGTTACGGGAGTCCCAGGTGTTGGAGCCCATGTGGGGGGTGACCACACAGTTCTTCAAATTAACCAGGGGGTGGTCCTTGGGCAGGGGTTCAGGCTCCGTCACATCCAAACCTGCCCCCCCAATCACCCTGTTCTCCAGGGCAACGGCCAGGTCATCATGGTTGATCACTCCTCCCCGCCCCGTGTTGACGATGATCGCAGTGTTCTTCATGCTGTGGGCAAAGTCAGGCACAGCTTAATTCAAAGAGAATTGTTGTTCTTTAATCAGATAATTTCAAAATACAGTGTCACAACTTGGTTTGAGTTGGGTTTTTTTCATCATATATTTTGTAAAAGTACAGTGTCACATTTTAGTTTGAGGTGGTTCTGATAAGTACTTTGTTCTCATTCATCAAACATTGTATAAAATACAATATCACACTTTCACAGTGTCACATCTTCATTTGAGGTGGTTATATTATTTATTTTTCATTCATCAAATATCTTATATAAAATACAAGATCACATCTTACTTTGAGTTCTTTTTTGATAGAATATTTCACAAATACAACATGACATCTCAGTTTGAGGTGGGCTACATTTTTGCTTCAAATATTTTACAAATACACTCCTGCAAATTTTTGTTTTGTTTTGTTTGTTTGTTTTTTGATAAGATATTTCCTGAAAACAAAATCACATCTTAGTCTGAAATATTTTTTTCCCAAAAAACTTGAGAAATGCTATCACATCTTAGTCTGAGGTGTGTTTTTGTTTCTTTCACCAAATAAATTTCCAATTTTATACAGATAAACAGTATCATTCTTGTCAGGTTTTTTTCTCTTCTATGTTTAATCCAAATTTAGTGCTGACAAAGTATTTTGAGAGAAAATGGATTTGTTAAAGTTCACCACAGACACATATCATACATGCTTACAGACAGACAACCAAATTATTACACAGATGAACTTTGTTGACACACATGAGCCAATGATTGCTGAAACGAAATTTTCTACCTAAAATTATGTTTAAGTAACATACTTACCGTGACCCACTAGCGCAGACTCCAGCAGGGGTCTGATTCCTGTCCTGTGCAAACTACTATCCGCGTATGCAGAGAAAATGAAAGTAGCTACGGCCGATAACCTCCCGGAAGTAGGTTACCTCCCCTCTGCCCCCATGACTAGCGCCCTCTTTTTACGGCATATCACCGCAACCAGCGCAGTGTGCAGGGAGAACAGAAAGCAGGGAGGAATGGGAGAGTCTTAAATGTGGGTCACGGTATGTTACTTAAACGTAATTTTAGGTAGAAAATTTCCTTTTAATTACACATACTTAACCGTGACCCACTAGTGCAGAATGGCACAAGGTGAAGGGCTCGTCTGTTCTATTGCCAGTGCGCTGCGATGGCCTGTTGTGTGACCACCACAGAGGCAACGCCTCTTGAGCCATCATCCCTAAAGCGACAGACGTCCCTCAAGTAGAATTCGATGAAGGTAGAGTCTACTGTATCACCTAAGGATATTGGTGGGGGCAAAGAAGACTGAGGTCCACAGCTGTATTGTGGGAGAGGTCTGTGGACCACAGCTGTGCTGATAAATGTAGCGCAAAGAAAATCGAGTCTGTGTGTTGAATCCACACTTTATTGAGAGCCCTTCGAATCAAAGGAAGGGAAGGAAACACATACCCTATAGGGTTGTCTCACTTGAGTGCGGTCGAGCATCAATGCAAGGAGGTGCACATGTGGTTTGATCTGATGATTCCATATCGGTTGTGGGCCGATAGTGGAAGTGATATATATGTTTGAAGGAAACTGTGGCATGAGACAGAGGTAGGCCACCATGTTGGGCTTGCGTTAGGCGTGACAACCAGATCTGTAGAGCTCCTCCATGCGAGCTGACAGGCGATGGGCGCTCCCCCCGTCACTTTTTTGTCGCTGCCAAAAAACAGCACTGGCATACTGCCTATGCATAGAATGGCAGACATTTGGCAACAAGAGACTTGAGGTCCCTGGCGTCTCTGGGACAGGGCTGTGCAATTGCCCAGGTAGGTACCATCGTGAAGGGGCATACGGAAGGCTTGGTGACTTCTCTACCTGAGTGTGGTATGTTGAAGCAACCTGCAGAAAGTTATTGGCAGTCAATGGCTGGGTTGGATCGGCCTGTGGGAGTGCACTTCATGTGCCTCCAGGTCACTGAGTCTCATTCTGTGGTAGAATTCCTAATGGAAGAGGGTTTCCATGGGTAAAATTTTCGCTGAAGGTTCTTTAGTGAGAAAGGGGACCGGATCCATGACAGGCCTCTGGCTGTGTGTGGTGCGCACTAAGTCTGGGATGGAGCAGGGCAGGGGCAGGGAGAAAAGTGGCTCTAGATGTGTTGTACTGGCCATTGACATCAAATCACTGATCTGACATACAATTTCAGTATGGCCAACAGCAAAGTGAGAGCTGTATTATCAGTGGTTTCTTACCGGTAATTGCAAAGGGAAATTGTTTGCAGCTTAGTCTTTCATGGACTATGTCTCTCACAATAGAAGTCAAATTGCACCGGGACTTAGTGCTGTAGCCTTGGGGGCTAACTAGCCTTTAGGATCTGTCCCAATGGTGACAGTCCAAAGGCCCTCTTGATCGAGGGAGTGGGGATGCAACTTGGGCAAAACACTCTCTACTATAAATTGTATAATCAAATTCCAGCCCGAATAGTCAGGGCAGCAGTTGCCTCCTCTGCTGTTCTGATGGTCATTGTTGTACATGACTGATTATCATATACTGGTCCTAGGAGGACACCAATCAGCATGGGTAAATCAGGAAACAGCTGCTGTGTGCTTGAGGGATGAAGGTGTCCACCATGCAGGTTATGTTGAAATGTTAGGAAGCCGGAAGGAGTTGACGGGTCTTGTGGTGCAACTGTGTATCTGAAAGTCATGGTGCTTGCTTCCAAAGTGACAACAAAGTCATCCTCTGACAGGCCCTTGACTGAAGGCTGGGGCTCCATGATGGGATAGCCTGCCTAGGCTAGAAACCCCTGGAAGTGTCTCATTGGAAAGACAGTGCTTGAGAAGGAATGCCCATCTGTAACCACAGCAGTGGTTGTGTGTTGAGGCTGAAAGGATCGGGCAGGGAAGACCAAGTGCAGAAAGTGCTTTCCAATACCAATAGTTTGAGACGTTGATGCTGGATCTCTGTTCAAGCAAGGTGATGGGGCGAACTGATGTGCTTGAATGCGGCATCTGCTGTGCTGGTATGAGTGGGCAGAAAGGTACGCCCCTCTGGCTAATGAATGGTTCATTGTGCTTTGTGAGACACATCCGTCCTCGTCAATATGCCTTTCTCCCGAGTACAGAGGAAAACAATTATTACCCAGGCCTTCTGCTACTAGTGAGGAGTGGAAGAGATGGACTTAGGGTGATTGTGTCCTGCCCAGTGGGCAGTTTTTAGGCTTGCTAAAACTTGGAAAGCAAAGATAGGCAACCCTTCATGGGAGGGCTGGTTAGGATGTAGGGCCCATGTGGAGCTGTTGTCACAACCACAGTGGTGCAAACCAAGGGTTGTTGTAGGCAAGGGGGGGAAGAAGGGATGCCTTACAAACTTGGAAGGAATGAAGGGCATGTGTGTCCGGAGTGGCATCTCTAAGTTGGACTGCCTCATCCCTCCTTGTACCAGGTTAGGGCATCTCTAGCCGTGGGTGATTGTTGTAGGCAAATGAGTTGGGTTGCCTTGTCCCTCCTTAGCCCTGTGGGTGGGTCCCTAAGGACCAGCCACTACTCTTATGTGAAGGAGCATACATTCAGGCGTGAATGAGGCAGTTTTGTCTGTGAGTGCAGTTGTCCTCCGAAAGCAAGGTATGGAAGAATTTATGAAAATGAATACATATATGTGCAAAGGGATTATAAACTTCCATCAACTCAAGTGATGATGTAAGGAATATGCCAATGACAAGAGATCAAGTCACAAGAAATGAGCGGCTGTATAAGCATACGTGTAGCGTGCACAGATATACCCAAGTAAATGGGTAAATGTGCATTATCAGTAATGGAAAGGAATCTGTGTATGCACCTATATATAAGAGATACACATATGCATAATGTGCCAGTATGTAGACACAGAGAGTTGTGGGCACTGTGAACAGAATGACGCAAATGCAAGTGTGCCTATATTGCTATGTAGGGAATCTCAATGAACAGATGTCAATGAATAGAGATAGAAATATAACTGTACGTTAATATGAAAATCGTATGAACCTATCCCATAAGCGCACACATATGTGTATACTGAGGGATAAGTATACATCTATAAGTGTAAATAGAAATGTGTATAAATGTAGCAAGATATCATATATATATATATATGTATTTAAAAAAAAATATATATATTTTTTTTCTTTTTTTAAATTAATTATTATTATTATTAATTTTTTTTGGTTGTTGTTGATTTTGATAATAAATCAAAAAGAATAGAAAGGGAAATACTGTGATTTATTTCCTGTTATTGTGTATAACAAGAATGGTAATAAGGTTGGTTGCCCGCAGGACTGTGTGCAAGTGTGTGGGGATGAAGAACCCAAAAGTTCAGTGGCCAATAGCCTGAGAAACAGCAAGAAAGGTGCAGTTGCTGTGCAAAGTTGTGTAAATTCCATGAATGGGCAGCAGGACCCAATGAGAAACCAAAACATCGCTGGTAGACAGCACGGGGGGCAGGAGTGACATGCTGTGTCGGTGGAAGTAACTACAGCGTCAACTGCCTCGGTTACAAATGCGGAGTTGCCTCCCTTGGGGCCGATAATCAGCGAAAAGGATGGTGTCTTTAGAGCACAAATCCCCTGGTGTGACATTTCCTCCCTGTAGAAGGAGGAGTGTCATGCTGCATGTGAGAGTCCATGGTTCGATGCCACCGTAACCGACAAAGGCGAATACGGCCGCAAGGGGAATAAATATAATGTCCCTTACTGCCATGGGCGTCCCTACCCGAATCAGTCGACATTGGACGCGAGACGGTCGGGGCATGTGGCATGACGGCGCCGTAATCCAGTGTTATGGGCGTTGTGGATGAGGGGGTGGCAAGTTCGTCGGCTTGCCGAGGGATGTGCATCCCCCTGTAGCTGAACGGCGGTCCAACCTTGCGAATAGCTCCTGCGAGAGGACAGACGTTCAGCTGTTGTGTGTTGATGGATAAAGGGATAGACAAGATCGGCCCGAGCACTGCCGATTGGCAGGATCGAGTTATCAAGAGGCACTCCAACGTGGAAGTGCCGATATCAGTCTGGGTAACAGCGGAGTTAGGCAATGGGGCAGAAGAATCCAGCACTGCCAAAGTTCAAATGGGGCGTGCACGTACCTGCTCTGTGGGCGAGGGGCGGCGCAGGTGCAAGGTGTGGCACCGGGAAGCAGAGTGGTGCATAACTGCTCCAGCATGTTAGCAATGAGTTGCTGGTTGTTTGGTTGAGTTGCTTGCTGAGACGCCATTAGTGGATGGGAAACAGCAGCAACCGGTGGTCTGGCAGATGGGGTCGTCACCGCATAGCTTGGTGGGACTGTGCACGCATCCGCACTGCAGGCAAGGAGAAGTGCCGGTGTAAGGGAAATAACTGCGGTGGTCACCGGCAAGGGTGCCGAAGCAGGGGTTGCCTCCCTTGGATCCGGCGCTCTGGACAAGGGGGAAGGTGCAAGCATATGGGTGAGCATGTCCCCTAGTGGTCCATCTTCCTGCCTACATATGGGGAGAGCATCCCTACGCGCCTTGGTCACCACTGGATCCGAGACAGTCGAGGCATGCTGCGTGGGGGGTCGCGTGATCCGATGTCACGGCAGCCACCACGGACGCATCGCACACAGGGCTCAGTCTAGCGTGCAGATCCAAAGCAAGCATATGGTGTTGTTTCCCCAAAGGGATTGTGGCACATTCTACTGGTGCAACTGTGGGTATGGGTAAAGAGATAGAGGAGGTCGACTCATGCACTGCCGACTGGCAGGGCCAAGAAAACACGGATCGCGTCGAGTGCGTTTGCGGATCGATAAAAATGGCATTAAAGGCAGCACTGATCTGAGTGTGGGGCAACAAACCTCTAGAAGTCACCAGAGGAGGTGTAGGAGGTGGTGGAGGTCTGGAGTCGACCGGAGGGAGCGGAGGAAGTGGAGTAGGCGGCAGGTTGGCGTTGTTGAGAGGGCCAGAATAGAGGGCCCAGAGTGTCAGCGAATCGATTTCAATCACGCCTTAATTTTAGCGCGATCGTCCAATCGAGCTATATAGTTATGTGACCTGGTTGGAGACATCATTTGACGAAAAAACTAGAACGCCAGAGAATCGACAGACAGACAGAAAATACGAAAAAAAAACTTAGCTGTATGAAGAGCACAGGAACAGGAGTCATTATGGCTGCCGGAAAAAGAGGGCGCTAGTCAGGGAGGCAAAGGTGAGGTAACCTACTTTTGGGAGGTTATCGGCCATAGCTACTTTCGTTTTCTCCGCATAGGTGGATAGTAGTTTGCACAGGACAGGAATGTCAGACCCCTGCCTGAGTCTGCACTAGTGGGTCACGGTTAAGTATGTGTAATTAAAACTTTATTGCTTCCTGTTCCTATGTGGTAGCGCATTGTCATTATATATTATAAAATTATGTGGAATGCATGTGGAGAATTCTTTTTTTCTGTTGCCAAGCCAATTCTGGTATCAAGAAATCAACAAATTGTGTCCAGAGGAAATGGCAAAGTTAAAGTTTACCACACACACACACACACACACAGAAACAAAAATACAAGCATGCGCTCGTGCACACACACACACATACACACACACACACACACACAGAGAAACACACATACAAACATGCAAGCAGACACAGACACACACCCACCAACAAGTGAAACAAGGTTGCGAAACAGACTGTTTTGTTTACCACAAACACAAGAACTCAGAACAAAAACACATGGTGCATGTCCCCTAGCCCCCACACAGTGCGCCTACATACATGCTGAAAGTGGCCATGCACAGCCTGTGGCTGGTCTGGGGCGTCAGGTTGCAGCAGATGCACAGGAAGTCCACCTGCATCAGCATGTCTTCAAGTTTCTGGCAGTAGATAGCCTGCACGTCCTTGGCATAGGACACTTCCACCACGTCATGGTACAGGATCTTGGAGGGGCCAAATGGCAGTATACGCTTGGCCACGCCATAACCAATACGCCCCAGACCTATAGCAGGGAAACAAAATCAGGCAAACGTCAGATAAAAGTCTGACATATGTTCAGACAAACATCTGATATACATCAGACAAATGCAATAAATATCATACAAACACAAACATCCGACAATCACAGGTATCAGACAAAAACAAGCAAATATCAAGCAAACACAGGTAAGCATCAGGCATACACAGTCAAACATCAGAAAAAACACAGGCAAACAGGAACTGGAAAACGCCAGACAAGCTTGGCACTTTTATTTGTGGAACAGAATCTATGAAAAATATCCCTCCTACCCTTTTCCCAAAGTGTTGCTAGTCCATTCCCATAAAACAAAACAACCCCAAACTTAACATGAGCTTTTAAGTTCAATTTCATTGACAAACCTTTAACTGTTTTGACGGGAAGGGGTGGGTGGGTGGTGGTTGTAGGGTTGTGGGGAGGAGTGATCATCTGTCTTATGTTACACTGCTTCTGATAATTAATAACTTTCAATGTGTGTTCGAGTCTTCTGATTTTGTGTCAGTGTATGTATATATTCAGAAATCCATCAACGACTGAAAGCTGTTCTTTTCAGTCTGGTAGACTTGATGCACATGACCTGTTTGGCTGCTCATGTCATTATCTTTGTGTGATGAGGAGACACTGAAGTAGACAGAGAGTAGCTGAAAAAGATTAGATAGTGCATGTTTAATGCTTTATGCAGCAGCAGCACAACCACCATGGTCCACGGGCGCAACAGCTGAGTGGTTACAGTGTTGGACTTTAAATCTGAGGGTCCTGAGTTTCAATCTCGGTAATGGCACCTGGTGTGTAAAGTATGAAGATTTTTCCAATCTCCCTGGTCAACATATGTGCAGACCTGTTACCAGTGTTAGTGCCTGAACCCCCTTTGTGTGATACACACACAGAAGATCCATGACCGTGCTCAGTGGGTTACGAAAACAAGAACATACCCAGCCTGTAAACCCCCACGAAAACAGAGTATGGCTGCCTACATGGTGGGGTAAATAAACAAAACAGTCATACATGTAAAATGTTACATGTCTGTCTGAGTGTGTATGTGTGCGTGTCTGATATCTGATTAAATGACACAGGAAACGAATGATGAGCGCCCACTAGCAGCTGTCAGTTGGCTCTACCCAGGTAGGCAGCCTGCTGTGCAAATGACCCCAAGTTTGTAAAGCACTTAAAGCTTGGTCTCTGACTGAGGACAGATGTTACATATTGCATGATAGTCGTTTTCAACTATGACTATCAGAACAGCAGAGGAGGTAACTGCTGTCCTGACTATCTGGGCTAGAATTTGATTATAGTGGAGAGTGTCCTGCACAAGTTACATCCCCACTCTCTCGGCCAAGAGGGATTTAAGACAGTCGGCCAACTAGCTCCAAAGGCTGCAGCACTAAGAGCCAGTGCAATTTTGCCTCCTAGTTTGAGAGTCATAGTCCTTCACAAAAGACTAAGCTGTAAATGATTTCCCACTGCACTGGAGAAATAACTGATTATTCAGCTCTTACTTTGCTGTTGGCCAAACTGTAAACTTGGGCACTATATACAAGTATCCATATAAAAACTAATCAAACCACTTACCAAAGATGCCCACGACGCTGTTAGTGACCTGAAATCCAGTCAGCCAGGTGGGACGCCACTCCCGCTGTAGACCATCTCGCACAGCCTTCAAACCTGGCACAGTCAAACAAATACTTCATCTTTTCCCTCCACACACTGTCAAACAAGTACTTTATCTTTTCTCTCCACACACTGTATTTTTTATCTAGTCACCCTCCCTTCCCTCCTTGTGAGCAAATCATCCAACACCCTGTGCTGTTGGGAATGATTTATTATCCTAGTTCTGGAACATAAAATTGTGATGAATTTGGCAGAAACAACCAACCTGGAAGTACCTACCCATAGGAAAGTAGAAAAAAACATAAAAAAAACCAACATGGCTATACAAACACAAGAGCAATAAGGAAAATGGCTGTCAGGAAAATAGGATTTTGTCTACGTAAAAAGAAGAGAAGAAATGCGCCATGAGGCCACTACCTGTGCAACATGGACAAACATTTTGAACAAGACAGAAATCAGACACGTATCTGCAAGAGTGTGCAACAGTGGGCCACTGACTTTAAAATCACAACATAATTATAAAGTCTGAGCCAAACATTTCATCTGTACCACACCCACAAAGACGGAGTGTGGTTGCCTGCATGGTGGGGAAAAAACGGTCATACATGTAAAAGCCCACTCATGTACATACAAGTGAGAGTTGCAGGTCACAAACAAAGAAGAAGAGATCTGTACCAAAACTTAAAAACAAAAACAACAACAAAAAAAACAACAGGTGATGCCACAAAGGTCAGACTGTAATTTACAGTGTAAACAACTACAATTTTCTGTCTTCAAACCTTCTTTAATCCGCCGAGCAGTCATGAGGAGCAGAACGACTGTGCATTCAGCTACGCTGTCAGTAGACACATTGGGGGTGTTGGTGACCGTGATCTTTCTTTTTTTGCACTCATCCAGGTCAATGTGTTCATAGCCCACTGACATGGTGGCGATCACCTTTAGTTGTGGCCCTGCACAGCAAAGAATTAAAAACTGCTAACAATTTTATGATATACAAAAAACAACAACAAAAAACAAAAAACAACAACAACAAAAAAACAAAACAACACACACACAACAAAAACCACCCAAAACACCCTGAACCCACCTTCAAAAACAAAATAACCAAAGCTCTTCATGTTTCAAACATGTTGCTGTTGAATGCTTTTCAATCTGCAGGCATAAATAGCTCTAAAACAATATATTTAGATACACAGACATCTATCTATGCATATATGTATATGAGCTAAGCTCCTGGCCACACCATGCTACTATTTCAAAGCATAATGATCTCTGGACATGACATAATAAAAATTCTGCCACCCTTCTCATTAAATTTTTAGAGGCATGCACACCTTTGTCTATTCAAAGAATTACAATGGCTTCCTGTTCAGCAGAAAATTATGTGCAAGATCTCATGTTTCTGCTTTCTTGTAATTTCTGGAACTGCATCTCAGTATATATTTCTGACCATATAAGCAAATAATATAGTTACTGAATGTCCCTTCAAGGCCTCACCGTGCTTCCATCAATTAATCTGCTGTGTTCCCAAAATTCAACGGAGAGAAAAACAGCATGGGAACTTATATAGTTCTTCATCTACAGGTAGACCTGGAATTCACTACCTTTTACAGTCTGTCACAGTCCCTCCTTCACAGTCTTTTGAACAAATCTAAAAACATTCCTTTTCAAGCAGTTTCTCCATAATCAAAGGAAGTCTCTCCATAATTAA
The DNA here is from genome assembly GCF_041734735.1 of Babylonia areolata. Classification (NCBI taxonomy): domain Eukaryota; kingdom Metazoa; phylum Mollusca; class Gastropoda; order Neogastropoda; family Buccinidae; genus Babylonia; species Babylonia areolata. The sequence goes on from NC_134886.1 coordinate 34,342,592, forward strand.
CTATGTGTTTTTGTTTTTTTTTGTTTTTTTATACTTGGTCTGCATCTCTTTCATGTGTGTTTGTGTATGCCAATATGTGTATGCATTAAATACATGTGTCCGTGTGTGTGTTCTTGTGCATTTCACGTCTGAATCATGTGTTATTGTAAATCATTTAGAGAGGTTTCAAAGCATCATAAAAATGTGTTATTATCATCATTACAATAATTTCAAACTTTACTTTAATTAAAAAAAACAAAAAAAACCTCTGATATTTCATATCCTTCTTAGAAATCATCATGTGGAAAATACTAAGAGCAATCCTCATAAATATTATTTTAATTTGAAAAACTGTGATCAAGTGGTAACCAGATCTGTGTCTATAAGACAGGCAGCTGATGTTCTACACAGTGTTGCCATAGTACCAATAAGACGTCCACTGACATCCTGCATAAAGTCTGATTTTTCCTTTGTCAGAGTTTGGTTCAATGAACACAAACAGACTATGAGCAGTTAGTTTGATGTGTCTGGAATATATCTATAAAAATAATATTAAAATGAGCATATATCAAGTGGAAAACCCCTTTCTTCTTGATAATGATTTGCTACTTGGAGCATGTGGGATGCATATGTGGAAAGGGGGTTTGCCTAATTTGCAAAAATGGCATGGGAACCTTCGACAAGCAGAGATAGTGATCCCAGTCAGCAGATTTATACAACTTTGCAGGCTGTTCAAATGATTATAAATAAGTATTGTGAAGAAGATGGATCTCTCGTGTCTGATGACCCGTTAGAACTTGAAGAACATGACAAGATAGTGATGAAACATTTGACGCTGTTCAGTCATTGTATCAAAGGGGGCATGGTCTTGAACTGGGTGACACCAGTGTGTGGTGGTTTTCACTGATACAGCCAGATTGGACAACAGCGAATATTTCATGAAACTCAGGGTTGAGAGTGCACAAGACAGAAAAAGACCTATTTTTATTTTTTCACGCTTTTTGTCTCTGATTACAAGATGGACTTGTTCACAGAGGAAGCAAAGTGGCATCCACAGCACATGAGTTTTGCTGGCTCACATGCAACATGGACTGAGTAAGTGTCATCAATGAATGATTCTTCCTCTGCAGGGGAACATTCTGTCATTAATAATCTATGGTGTCACAATGGCAGACTGCGTGGTTTCAAAGTACATGATTGACATTTTACGCCGATTGAACCCACATTTGTAACTGAAAGGATAGTTATTCACTTACATGTCTGCAAGAGTTGTGATTGTTCCCATAAACTTCTAACCTGTTTGTTTTATTTTCATCTACAAGTATAAACTGACAACACATATGTCATTTCCAGGCACATTTTGTTTTTCATTTTGGATGTCATTCTAAGACAGTGGAAAGACATTTTTGTTGCACGAAAATCATTATCTTCTCTTTGATTTTGAAATACACGAATAGTTATCTACAATTAGAATAATTATGAAAAAATACCAGATTCAGAATCTTCATTCATTTTCCTTCACAAAAAAATCATGTTCTTTCTATATTTCATATATATAGATTTTCAGCTAGAAGTTGTTTTTTTTAAAATTACCCCTACTTTCTGAAAAATCCCTGGCAAGAGGATAGCATTAAAAAAAAAAATGTATACAAAATTCTAAGGCACTGAATGGATTAAACTTCAATAAATCATGAAATGTCAGCTGACCATTTGGGTTGATTAAAAAAAAAAAAAAAAAAAAAAGCACTGACAATCTTTTCTTTGTCAGATAAACTGATAGTGATATGAAAAAAAAATTTAATTGGAGTGTACAGTAACTAAGGAAAACAACAACAAACAAACAAACAAAAAAACCCAAAGAAAAAGAAAAATTCGAACTGACACACACCACTTGGTGTAAAGGAATGATTTTTCACGGTTAAGTATGTGTAATTAAAGGAATGATTTTTAACTGACAAAACATGGTAGACAGCAATTTTATGGTGTGCTCTATTAGATAAGATAGCAATCAACTTCATGGGTGTTTTTTTTTTCTTGTTTGTTATGTTGGCTTCAGTTCACACAGCATGTTAAAAAGTCAGTCATCAGACACTGGAATGTCTAGTGTCTATGGTTGGAGGAAGGAACGGGAAGGTCGAGGAACACAGGGGAAGGGGAGTAGACCGCTGGGTATCTGCTGGTTCGACAATGGTCCAAAATCTAATAATGTGGTGGCTCTATCTTGTACGGATTGGTGCCCAATCGTAGTATTTGACGAAAAGAAAAAAGGCGCTAAAGTTTTCCTCCATCAATATGGTTTCAGACGACGTGGTGACCTGCGCAAGGACACACGTACGTTCCGAGGTCTCGACCTTGCTTGTCAAGGCCGTTCAGCCAAGGTGCCCTGCATCGAGTGTATAGTAAACCAGGAAATCAAAATTGATTGAAATCAAACTCTTCGTTAAGTGCATTTCTCATCAATAATAACAAAATTCAATAAACAACGTAATATATCGCTTCTTCTTTCATTCATTAAAACATGTCTATATAATGAGAAACCAGAGGAGCAAAAACAACTGTTCGGAGAAACATGTTCCAAATCTGGGACAGAAATGGGAAGTCCCTGTGCCACTCGACTGGCCTCGACCAAACAAACATTAAAAGTTGACCGATCTCCATGATGCTTCAGACCCAGAATTACTTACCTGCTGCATCCATAACTGCTGCATCGACCTGGTCAGTCAGCATGCACAATAATGCATCGTACTTTTTCGCACCAATATTTTTCACCAGTTCACTGTGTGGAATCGCTTCGTCGCTTTCCCAAAATGTCAGTTCACAATTATTTTTCTTCAGGAATTCTGGACCAGGTTTTGGGATGAATCTTGTAACATACACCTTGTACGTTCCCATTTTTGTTGATAGGAAATTATGAGCTCGACACTATCAGGTCGTTAGACAGCTATGTGGTTACAGCCGCGTATGCAGAGAAACTGCTGTTTCCCCCTTGTGTCCCAGTCTCGACGCATGCATGCAGAAATCGGATTGGCTGAAACGCCGCATGAAATCAAGGCGTGCATTGCATCAACGAAATCGAAAGTAGGTATTTTTTTTCTCCCCATTTCATATTTTCCCTAAAATACTTTTAAATTAGACACTAGTTTTCTTCATTTTCTACAGAAATCAAATGAAATGTAAAAGAAGAGAGACTACGACATTCAGCATAAATCTGGCTTTGAAAAAATATCATGTGGGTCATTCCAGAATGTGTTCGCTGCACTGCTGAATTAACCGCCCATGTCGTCTGGGAAGGTGAAGGTCGCTGTAAGAGGACATCGGGTCGATGCCAAAATAAATGCCGAGAGAGAGAGAGAGACAAGACAAGAAAAGAAAAATTCTTTATTTTCGAGGATTATAGAAAAGTACTAGCGCTTTTTTTCATCCAGTCCCCACCCTGAAACAGGATCTACTCTACACAATACTACATTATTTATGTCATTGCATGAACAACACAATGCTACTGACCTAAGTCATAGCATACGAACACGATACTACATAAAGGCATAAGCAAGGTAATAATAAGATACACACACACACATACACACACACAGAGGCACAAGCATGGTATTAATAAACGACGGGAAAAAAACCATAGCGCGGAGAACACACACATACAATCACACTATCTCAGGCTCTCTCTCTCTCTCTTTCTCTCTCACGCACACTACACACACATAAGCATACATTGTGTATGTTAGCAAATACTATACTAACTTGAATGTGAATATGAAACGGTAAGTCTAATAAAAAATACATACAGCAATAACAGGAGGCGGCTGTGGTGGGGGTGGGCGGTGGGGGGTGGGGGTGGGGTGAATGCAGGCATTGCCAAAGGAAGCGTAATTCAACATATAAAATAGTATGAAAATAAAAATGTCAGAGGTGAACTAGAGAGAGAGCCGGTGAGAGACAGCCTCGGAGACAGAGACAGACAGACACAGAGAGAGACGGAGAGAGAGAGAGAGAGATCGGAAATCAACGGATAAAGTAACATGCATTGTAATCGTCTAATCAACACACACACACACACACACACACACACACACATATATATATATATATATATAGATGTAGCCAAGCGCTTAGCTTCATCCTGCTTCAGACAGCGCTCTTAGGCTTCAGATAATGATTAACGCACAAGCTGTATTAGCAGACGACAGTTTTCACAACTAACCCGCACGCCGACTATGTGTGACGTCACTCCCAGTTTGAACGCAAAGCTGCTTACATCATTCTGTCCTTCTCGTCACACACTCTGTTCGACCAGTGTCAGGGTACGCTGTTGGCTGAGCTGGAATCTGTGTTTCTGCTCCACCGTAATTAATTGATATATCTTTTGTCAGATCAGTAAACTACAAGTATTATATACTGGCAGAATCGTCTCGATTCCATCTTTAAGTCTAGTCCATTTATGTTGGCCTACGTAAAACTTATTTAACGCAGTTTGTAATTTTCAGCGACGAGCTTGTTAAAACTGACCCTGTTCAGGTGACTTAAATTAAGATTATAAATTCATCGTAAATAGTCAACACTTCATTTTATAGTCATTATAAAATAGGTGTTGAGCTCTTTCTTTTGCAACTTATCCGACGTAAATTGGTTCAGGAATCATTTAGAAATCTGTCACTGAACACCTTGTCAGAAACACAGTTGTTGTCAGATTTGGCCAGATTAGTGTCGATCTGCTCGCAGCACACGTGATTGTCTTTGCGGTTCGCTTAACTTGCCTAAATTGGCACAGTGAGTGATGAGTGGTCACTTTATACCTGGTCAGTCATCTGACCAGAGCTGCTCTCTCTCTTGCTGCGTTGCGAGCTGTGTGTGTAGTGTGTGTTCCTACAACGGCACTGAGACATCTCGCTACATATTGCTGCACTGTCTTCTTCTCTTAGGTCTTCTTTTTTTTTTATGTCTTCTCTTTTTATATCTTCTTCTCATCATCTCTTCTCTCATTATTGGTCTTCCTCTTAGTTCTCCTCTTATAAGAACTATTGTAAATAAAACAATAGAAAAAACCCTTTCGTGACTGGCCTCTATATGTTCCTGGCCTGTGCGTGGGAATTCTTGTCTATCCTTTAATACAGTAAATCATCACTTAGTTAGTTGTTTTGTAGTACCATACCCTTGAATAACCACTTGGTTCGGCTACATATATATAAGGACTATGCGCATATCGGTACACGTACATCAAATTGACAATGGAGCAACTGGCAACTACTGCATGAATATAACTACATTTAATGTAGAAATGAAAGAACCGAAGAAACAAACAGAAGTAACATGCACTGCAAACGAATGAAATATTATAAAATAATACTTCAATTCACACACATAAAAAACAGGGGTGCAATATAATACGATGAGGTGGGGGAGTGGGGGGATGGGGGGGGGGGGGGGTCCTGGGCAACTGTACACACCAAGAGTCAATCGGTATCAACAAAGTGGACAATACGTTACACTGTCATAATGTGGGAAAGGCAATGTTTTTTGAAGGTAGTATGGCAGTGGTGTATAATTGTTTCTGGGAGTGAGTTCCATAGAGTGGTGCCTGAGTAAACCAAACTGGATTTGAATAAATCAATACTTGGGAATGGGATATGGACTTTCGGGGGATTCCTTGATGAATTTACAGAGAATTTGTTTATTAGTGTTGGTGGTGCATTTCTTGTCATAATCTTGTGCATTGTTATTACTTTGTTGTACTATAATCCGGCTACGGATTAGAGGGAGAATATTCGCTTGTTTATTGTCTGTGTCCCAAAGTACGATGCCTCAGTGTGGACTCACATCTACACTGACGGATCTGCTGATGCAGCCATTAAGAATGGAGGAAGTGGAATCTGCATCAGTCACCCAGATGGTCACACCTCCACACACTCTCTGCCTGCGGGTGGATGCTCGTCAAACTACCGGGCCGAACTTACTGCTCTGAGAGAAGCTGCCAGACTGATCAAAGCAGACCAACACCCGCCTGAACACGTCGTCTTTCTGATAGACTGCAGATCAGCCATCCAAAAATTGCAGGCACCCAGTGAGCAGTTGGAAAGAGACACACAGCGCCTGCTTGGCGATCTCTCGCTACACACACACGTCGCTGTCCAGTGGATCCCTGCCCACTGTGGTTTGGCAGGAAACGAGGAGGCGGACAGACTGGCCAAGTCTGGCAGCAGACTGGAGCAGATAAACCAGCCAGTCTCATACAGGGAGGCAAAAACTCTGGTCAAACGAAAATTTAAAAACATATTCCAGCAACAACATAGCCATCCACCTGATGACCAGATGCCTCACCTACAGCGATTCCAGCAGACAATCATATTCCGACTACGCACGGGGCACTGCCGCCTGCGAGACCACATGTACCGAATAAAGCTGTCACACACTCCTGACTGCCCATGTAAGACAGGCCCACAAACCCCAGAGCACATCCTGCAGTCCTGCCCCCTGTATCAAGATGCACGGACGCAGCAGTGGCCCTATGGAGCCACACTGGCAGAAAAGCTCTGGGGCACTAAAGAAGATCTCATCAAGACCACCACCTTCATCTCCAGCATAGGACTGCAAGTCTGAGACCATGATCACGGGGAATGCAGAAGTAGAAGGAGAAGAAGTCTGCGTCCAATAGGGAAATCTGTTTTAGGAGTACCAGCTTGAGCCCTCATTTACTAGTGAAGGTTTAGTAATGGCTTCATAGTGTTCGCACCCGTTTACTAGTGAAGGCTTAGTAATGGCTTCATGGTGTTCACACTGGCGGAGTCCCATAGTATTGATGTGTAATCTATTGTAGATTGGATATGTGCTTGAAAAAATAATTTCCGTGAGTGGAGATCAAGGAAGTGCTTTATTTTGGACAGTTGATGGTTCTTCTGGGATGTCTTTTTGCAAAAGGAAGTTATGTGAGGAATCCAAGTGAGATTGTTGTCAAATATGACTCCCAAAACCTTCTGATCACTGACCTGTTCAATAGGTTCATTTCTAAGTTGAATGGAAGGAAATTTATTGATGGTGTTTTGCCTTTTTTGTCTGGTGGTGATCAACATGCATTTTGTTTTTAGTGGACGAAGAGACACGTGGTTAAGTTCAGTCCATTTAACGAGTTCATTAGTGCTTTCTTGTAAATCTTTAACAAAAGCGTTGATATCAGTATGGGATGTATGGATTGCTGTATCATCCGCAAAGAGTTCGCACGCGGATTTTATATCGAGAGGCAGGTCATTTATGTATGTTGAGAATAGTAAAGGGCCTGAAATACACCCTTGAGGAAAGCCATGGTCAAGTACTGCTACCACGGAGACTGATGAACCCATTGTCACGCATTGTTGTCTGTTTGTGAGATATGATTGGAGAAAACTAAGACTACTGGTTGCCAGTCCATAGTATAGTTCAAGTTTTCTAAGAGGCTATGGTCTATCACACCAAATGCTTTTTTGAAATCAAGAAATAGAACACCGCAATATCTGTTGTCATTGATACTGGCAAGCCAGTCATCTATAAGATTGACTAATGCTGTGTGGCATGAGCGTTTTTCTCTGAAACCAGACTGAGCTGGATGTAAAATTTCATTGACATGAATGCGATGAGAAATATGTTTGTTTATGTGCTTTTCTAGTGGTATCGAAAGAACAGAAATAATGGAAATTGGCCAATAGTTTGAAGGATCGGAGGTGTCCCCTGATTTGTAAATAGGAATAACTTATGCTTTCTTAAATGCGTTCGAAAGTAGTTTTTGTTCATGCACAGATTATAGATGTACGTCAATGTATCCGTAATAACTGGAGCGGCTAGTCAGTTTGAGAATTCTGCTGTCGATGCCATCCAGTCCATGGGCTCCTGTCTGTTTTAGATGGATAAGGTAGTTATAAACTTCAAATACTGTTATGGGTGGAATATTCAACTTTACTGAGGTTCTCTTTTGAGAATAATAAGTCTCGGTAATATTTCTTCTTTTCTTTGTGCTTATGTGAGTTTATTGCATTTCTCAATTGTTTTGATTCTTCATGATAGCCATGTTCTTTCAGAAGGTCTCAAATGTAGCCTGCCTCTTCCAACTCTTTGGAACTCCAAGCTGGTTTTGGATTGTGTTTCATTCAGATAGTTTTCAGCGAAATATGTTTATTATATATTCCTGTAAATATTTTAGTCCAGTATTCAATTGCTGAATCAGGGTCTGTGATATTGTGTACAGAAGAAAGCCTGGATTTTTTTTTACGTCATCTATGAATAGTTGTTCCTTGAATTTTGAGAAGCATCAATAGGTTATTGTTTTGAGGCCTGGTTTAGGAATTTTTACTCCTTTTTTCGCCATGTGACACAAACTGGATAGTGATCACAAGAGTTAAAGACACAAGTCTCTAATAATATGTCGATTTTATTGGAAGTGTATATATGATCTATGAGCTTCTGTGAGTTGGACGTTACTCTGGTGGGTGTATTGATTAACTGATGTAGATTAAAGAATCTCATTGTTTGATTCCACTGCTTATATTTACTTTGATAAGGTCAGTGTTGAAGTCACCAAGTAAGATAATTTCCTTTGATTCTAAAGTGACAGCGTCAATCATTGCAGTAAATCTGTCTAACCAGTTTACCCGTTCTGCGGGATTCCTGTAACAGAAACCAATTAAAATTGAGGGGGTGTTCTTCAGCTTGAATTGAGAGAGAGAGAGAGAGAGAGAGAGAGAGAGAGAGAGAGAGAGAGAGAGTTTTATATATGTATAAAATGTATTGCTTTTTGACAATGTTGTAAAGATACATATTCTCTCTATCTGATGAGTTGTAGGCGAAACACTCGCTGTTAACCCCCCCCCCCCCTCTCGATCCCTCCCCCTCCTCTAGACCTTGAGTGATGATCTGCTGGACTCGTAGTCATTTGGATGAGACGGTAACCATTACCGGTCCCGTCAGGTGTGGCACTGATGTACTTTGCACACGTAAAACAACCCATATGACATCGGGAAAGAGTGCCGGTTCAAGCAAAACTCCACTTTATTAGGAATACAAATACACTTGCTGGTATGGGAGAGGAGGGGGTGGAGGGGAGGGAGGGGGGGGGGGAATTGGGAGGCGCTGCATTGTCGGGACGTGCTCTCCTTGGGGAGAGCAGCCTGAATTTTCTTCTGTGTTCGTGGGCTGCAACTCCCACGTTCACTCGTATGCACACGAGTGGGCTTTTACGTGTATGACCGTTTTTACCCCGCCATGTACGCAGCCATACTCCGTTTTCGGGGGTGTGCATGCTGGGTATGTTCTTGTTTCCATAACCCACCGAACGCTGACATGGATTACAGGATCTTTAACGTGCGTATTTGATCTTCTGCTTGCATATACACACGAAGGGGGTTCAGGCACTAGCAGGTCTGCACATATGTTGACCTGGGAGATCGGAAAAATCTCCACCCTTTACCCACCAGGCGCCATCACCGTGATTCGTACCCGGGACCCTCAGATTGACAGTCCAACGCTTTAACCACTCGGCTATTGCGCCCGTCACAGCCTGAATTAAACACTGAGAGAAATCTGTTGTGACAACGTGTAATGCAATGTTATGCGATACCATACAATACAAAACGATACGATAATAATGAAAAAAACAAACAAACAAACAAAAACAAAAAAAACAAAAAAAAAAAAACCCGAAAAAAAACATGAGGGTACATGTTCTTTCTTTCATTCCAGTATATGTCTTCATTCACTTTAACTGGTGATATTATATATTACTGAGAGGACACACAGACACACACACCCACACACGCACATATATATATAGCCATGGCGTGTGTGTGTGTATGCGTGTGTGTGTGTGTGTGTGTGTGTGTGTGTGTGTGTGTGTACGTGTGCGGCCACGGTGTGCGCCGGGCGCGCGTGATTGATTTGTGTCATTGATAAGTTTGACTCTGCTAGAGAGATAGACATGAAGAGAGAGAGAGAGAGAGAGACAGACAGACAGACAGACAGACAGACAGACAGACAGGGACAGAGACAGAAAGAGAGTATGCCATTTGCACTAGAAGAATGTGTTCAGGTGGTCGCACCGGACATGGTAGACTTGTGCAGGGTTCGGCATAGTAAGTTACTCCTTCAGCTGGTTCAGTCTTCAGCTGCCACGATGCATGGGTTGGGTCTTGGCGAAACTGACTCCCGTCACGTTGACCCTATATCGCGTGGGCCGGGCACTGAACTGAGGGAGTCAGTAGAGGGTGCTTATAGTGCGCCACTCCCTTTCCACCGAGTTCGGTTCACGACAGACAAAATCAGTTATATATATGTGTATAAATGCAGCGTGAACACAAATTAACTGACATAATACCCGAACTGACACACACAAACACACAGAGGCACAGACAGACAGGCAGACACACACACACACACACACACACACACACGCACCCGTGATATACTGTAACACTGACACTAAAACACACACATTAACACACACACACACACACACACACACACACACACACACACACACAGAGTAACTGATCCAAGCTAAGAACAGTATGTCTATGTCATCTCGGCTTCATTTCAGTGTCATTTCTGTACGTGCTCCATCAACCCCCCTCCCACCACAGCTTTCCGAATACACTGAAAGGTTTGAATTTTATATGGTCAAGAAACAAACAAACAAACATACAAACAACCAACCAACAGCGCCTTCTGGCAGGCATAATGTCCTCTCAAAAATGTGCACCGTATGATGTAATTCATTGCCTGGTCTGTGACACGTACAACATCTCAAAGTGGTTAGTGTAGGTGCAGGACATGTCACCTGAGTTCAAGCCGATCATGGCCAGGTAGCACACTTGAGACACTCCAGTATGATAACCACCATGTATGTATGTATGTATGTATGTGACAGACCAATTTATGCCAGTGAATGCATTGCATATGTTTTTAGGGAGTTTTGAAAATGATTTTTTTTTTCTTATCTTTCACTCCTCTTCCCCACAAATTAAAACAGCCTTGACAACTGTGTGAGTTCAAAATTTTCACTATTAATGTTAATTCAATGAAACATAAAAACAACAACAACAACAACAACACACACACACACACACACACACACACAAAACCCAAACACACACACACACACAAAAAAACAAAACCGAAATGCAATATAATGAAATACTGAAGTTGATTGATAAACTTCACACATAACACTACTTTCACAGTTCAATGAACCACGTGATCCACACACAACACTACTTTCACAGTTCAATGAACCACGTGATCCACACACAACACTACTTTCACAGTTCAGTGAACCACGTGATCAAACACAACACTAATTTCATTGTTCAGTTAACCACGTGGGCCGCACGCATCACTGGTTCCTCAGTTCAATGAACGACGTGAGCCGCACACACACAGACGTATGTATATTACATGTATATAATGTGCGCACACATCACTGGTTTCACAGTACAGTGAACTACGTGATCAACACAAATGTGATCACACAAGATCACAATAACCTGAAGAAGTCGCACCATTTAAAAAAAAAAAAGATTATCATTATTATTATTATTTACTAACAGGGTAACAAATATTTGGAATAATTTGACATTCATTTACACAATTTTAAATACAAAACTCATTTAGATATTTTTTTGACTTATGAACTGACAAGCATTGTACCCTCAATGTTGAAAAAATGCTTAAATGAGGGGACTCTCTTTTTCTTCCCCACTTCAAGCAGGCAAAAGGCCGTATCAGGCCTACATACCTTAATATTGATATGATATGATATGATATGAATGTGATCACACAAGATCACAAGAACATGAAGAAGTCGCACCAGTGTGGTGATCAGTGTGAATATTACAAAGACTTGAATAAGTCGCACCAGTGTGATCACACAAGGTCATAAGAACACCGGCCGTTCAGCAAGAATAACAAAAACAACAAAAGCGACGTAATATTTAGGGGATGACGTCATTACATTGCGTTATGATTATATCTACGCCATTCGCAGGGAAGGCAAACAAAAGCATACAAACGACAACCATTTTTACCTATCTTTGAAGCTGAACACACTCAAAAACACAAACACCCTTCTATGTCGAGACAAAAACAGAACTTATAAACTATTCGTCCCCACAATGTGTTCAGGCAAAAACTTCACCCGCAGTTATCACGGAGGGCATGTCACACACACCAATTGCACAACTTCATGCAATGCGTTAGTGACAGTATGTATGTATGATGGTAAGTCGTGTCCGACTACGACCACCAGAACAGCAGAAGAGGCATCTGCTGTCCCTACTATTTGGGCTAGAATTTGATTATTGTGGAGAGTGTCTTGCACTAGTAACATCCCCACTCTCTCGGCCAAAAGGGTTTTAGGACAGTCGGCGTTGGGATGGTTCCCAAAGGCCAACTTGCCCACAAGGCTGCAGCACTAAGAGCCAGTGCAATCTTGCCTCCTAGTTTGAGAGTCCTAGTCCTTCACAAAAGACCGTAGCTGTTAATGATGTACCATTTCAGTGGAGAAACCATGGATCATTCCGCTCTCACTTTGCTGTTGGCCCAATTGTAAGCTTATACAGAGCTTGTATTACCTCCTTCCAGGCGGAACGAGGAGACTTCAGTGGCCAAGAGATGTCCCACTGTGTTTCATCGTGGCTGGTTCGATCTTTTACAGATAAATCTCTACCCGTGGGTCTGTGAATATCAACACTTCCACTTTGAACTGTAAAAATGACGGGCGCCATAGCCGAATGGTTAAAGCGTTGGACTTTCGATCTGAGGGTCTCGGGTTCGAATCACGGTGACGGTGCCTGGTGGGTAAAGGGTGGAGATTTTTACGATCTCCCAGGTCAACATATGTGCAGACCTGCCAGTGCCTGAACCCCCTTCGTGTGTATGCGCAAGCATAAGATCAAATACGCACGTTAAAGATCCTGTAATCCATGTCAGCGTTCGGTGGGTTATGGAAACAAGAACATACCCAGCATGCACACCCCCGAAAACGGAGTATGGCTGCCTACATGGCGGGGTAAAAACGGTCATGCACGTAAAATCCCACTCGAGTATATACGAGTGAACGTGGGAGTTGAAGCCCACGAACGCAGAAGAAGAAGAAGAAGAAGAACTGTAAAAATAGATTACAATCCGTCCAGTGGCAAGGATGTCTTTCATCTTGACGGATCTTTTGGGATATCTATTTTCACCTGGTTCCTTGGTGTCACAACAGCTATAATTCACATGCTGTGAATGGTGTTTAGACCGTCCAAAATAACGCTGTTATGGTGTGCATCACCTGGAGCAAAATAAATGATGTCATCTTCCGATGTTGGAGGCAGATAATGCCTTGCTGTTGTGCTGTTTTCATTTCCAATTTCAAATTTTCTGACTTTTATGTCTTTCATTGCTTTCCAGGTGTCCCGAATAAGGTTTGAAGCCAGTTTATCATTATCATCATTATTATTATTATTAATTTTTTTAAAAGTTTTATTATCATTATTATTTTTAATCTTAATTTTGAAAAAAATCTGCTGTTTCTGTGCTTCTTCAGAGAAGGGTGTATGTTAAAAGCTACGAGAAAAATTCTAAAATTGGAAATGCAGATGTTGTAAACAGCATCATGCATACATCATATCCTGCAAGAGCTCATTTTGCCTTTTACAAATCTCAAGCATTTGTCAGTGTCTCTTTTTCCCTGGCAAAATGTGAGAGTAAAATCCGTCCACTGCAGTGTCGGAAATGGAATAGGTTTGTGTGCATTAATTGTTCTTGTTGCCTCTCTTTGAGTCTAGGTTTTGGTAGCAGAAAAAGCACAGACAGGGACTTTTTTCAGTCGCACGTGGATTGGTTTAAGTCCGTGTGGGTGAGTCATTTTTCGATGTGGTAATACTTGTTTGTCAGTGCAGTCCTTGTCAGCGGAGCCCTGTAGCTTCTTCTTCTTCTTCTGCGTTTACTCGTATGCACACGAGTGGGCTTTTACGTGTATGGCCGTTTTTAGCCCGCCATGTAGGCAGCCATACTCCGTTTTCGGGGGTGTGCATGCTGGGTATGTTCTTGTTTCCATAACCCACCGAACGCTGACATGGATTACAGGATCTTTAACGTGCGTATTTGATCTTCTGCTCGCATATACACACGAAGGGGGTTCAGGCACTAGCAGGTCTGCACATATGTTGACCTGGGAGATCGTAAAAATCTCCACCCTTTACCCACCAGGCGCCGTCACCGTGATTCGAACCCGAGACCCTCAGATTGACAGTCCAACGCTATAACCACTCGGCTATTGCACCCGTCGCCCTGTAGCACTTAATGAAACAGTTTTCGTGTGTGTACTGATGTATACACTTGCAATGGACGC
>NC_134886.1:34361929-34364429 GCF_041734735.1 Babylonia areolata
CATCGCTAAATCGCTGAGTATCTTCGTTCTGTAATAAGTAGTTTGATGACGTCTGTTTCTGCAATGCTTTACGATATATTTTTCTCTTAAAGTAAACTAACGTGGACAATCAAAAAGAAAATGATTTTCGCTTTCGGTGTGATCACAAAATAGACATTTATCTGGTTTTTGAAAAATATCTGTTGTTAACATTTCTCTCACATAATCCAAGCTTTAGTCTAGTTAATGTTTGTCTAAATTTGGCTATAGTAATGACATTAATATATCTCTCTGGCTCAAAAATTGATTTGAATGAGCGATATGTCACAAAGCGATCACTTGCATCCAATTCTGAATGTCAGCATTGATGGAAACAGTCAATTATTCGTTGTTTAAACATTTTCTAAAATGTCTTTTCTTCTCCAGCACCACCATTCATCCAGACCTCTGAGAAACCAAACGAATCCAAACACCTCTTTATTTGCATAACCCAGTTATACGAATAATTTTGTTTCTCATTATTGTGGGATATCTTTTGCAAGATCGTTTCATGTGCCCGTTTGGGTAATCTTAAAATATTCATGTTTTGCAAGCGAAGCCAGTAACGCAGAGAATAAAGAAAACTGTCCACATACAATGGGTATAGGTGCCCGTTTCCCCATAAATCGTTGCACTGGGAGTTTTCGGATGGACGTTCAGCAAACGTTTACAAGCAAATATTAAATCACAGACTCCACAGCTTCAGACCTGTATAAACCCCACACTTCAGATGCGTATAGAAGTATAGGCTTTACTTGGGCGTCAAATGATTTAAAGAAAATTGACATATCCATTTTGCACAGAGCCCACACCGTCTTTAAAACCTCTGTGACTTTAGACTAACAGAGAGAGAGAGAGAGAGAGAGACAGAGACAGAGGGAGAATACCCTACTTTGCACGTACGCCACACCGCAATCGCCAACAACAACATCTAGCTATCCGAAGCACTTTCCAAACTTAATTGGTTATCAGTCATGGTCTATGTTAACAATTTTCAGTTCAAGTTATCTTCAGACCTACTGACAAGACTATCACCGTTTCGAACCGGTATATTTTTTGACCTGGTACGCTTGGTGTATATACCTACCTAACATTCGCCCCTCATCACAAAACAAAACTCCGGGACCGTTTAAATGTTGGAACTTGAAATTAAGGAACCTCACCCCCCCCCCCTCGCCCGCCCCCCCCCCCCCTCGCCCCTCCCCTCCCCGGACAACTCTTCAGTAACTCAGGTGATGGGCGGGGACGTTGACCTAACTACCCGCTCCTCCTCCCCGGCCACCACCACCACCACCGTCCCCGTCATATCCTCCCTACTGTACACGTTATGAGTATCACCGCATCTCACTGACTTCATTTGGTGACCCATCCTATCCTGTCTCCCCCACCCCACAAAAAGAAATGAAGAAGTATATTGCGTGCACGCGCATGCATTTGTGGGTGTCAGTGCTGCATGTGGGCGATGTGTGAGCGTTTAATGTGTTAGTGTGTGTTAAGTAGATACTCTGACTCTTGATGAACTTTGACCATTCAGCGTGTTTGCAGAAAACATTGGCCAATCAACATGTTTGTAGAGACCTTTGACCAGTTAGCGTGTTTGCAGAGACCTTTGACCAGTCAGCGTGTTTGCGGAGGACCATGACCAATCAGCGTGTATGGAGAGATCTTTGACCTGAGGTGCGTTTCCTATACGCTAGTTAGGCGAGGTTCTCGCGAGACACGCTAGTAAGGTACATTTCTTGTTTCCACCTCGCGGCAAGAGTGGCTAGGTTCTCGCGAGACACGCTAGTAAGGTACATTTCTTGTTTCCACTTCGCGGCAAGAGTGGCTAGGTTCTCGCGAGACACGCTAGTAAGGTACATTTCTTGTTTCCACCTCGCGGCAAGAGTGGCTAGGTTCTCGCGAGTCAAGGCTAGGCAGCCTTGAGAGCAACTTTGCCGCGAGGTGAGCAGTAAACCTACCTCCCCTCTCGCATTCGTTTCGTTGTTCATGTACTCCTCGTCATCGGCACTCGCTCTCTCGCCACTGGCACATTCTAGCGATTTGGAAACGCGCCTCAGTTTGCGTGTTTGAAAAAAAAAAAGAAAAAAAAAGGAAGAAACCTTGACCAATCAGGGTGTTTGCATAGAACCTTGACCAATCAGCGTGTTTGCAGAGAACTTTGAGCCAGCAATCAGCGCGTTCAATTGTGAAGACCTCTGACCAATCAGGGTGTTGCAGAATGGAAGCAACACACGACGCGCTGTGTCAAAGTGGTGTGGGACGGTCTGACAGTTGACAAAAGGCACTGGGTTGACACAGTGCAGCGCTTGTGGTTTTGCGTGTTGTTCCATGAGAAAGAATTAGGACGCTGTCACTGGGGCTTCGTATGTGGAACGGCAGGTGGGTTTGTTTGTTTGTTTGTTCGTTTGTTTGATTGTCACAGTTTTCAGGAAGGTGCACGCTTTCAACTGTAAACTTGATAACTTGTTATTGCATGATT
>NC_134886.1:34376929-34451929 GCF_041734735.1 Babylonia areolata
CACTCGTGTGCATACGAGTGAATGCAGAAGAAGAAGAAGAAGTACCGTACTCAACGGAAACAGTGAATGAAGCTTCTTGTGAACCTAAACTTTATCACTCATCGATATCATTTAGTGTTTGTGTGGCTTTTGTTGTTTTCACAGAGAATGTAGGACATGTGAACATGAACTTTATCACTCATCGATATCATTTCAGTTTTTGCATGGCTTTTGTTTCTTCTCTTTCAGATCGAGGGCAGCCTTCATGTCTGGATACTATCCATACAGGGTGGGCCTTCAGGTAAACTTGAGGGGCTGGGTGGGTTACAACCCACTGGCTGATAACAGGCATGTGACACGGTAACAATAAGAACAGCATCGATCACAAAACACTGCTGACATCGGGACTTCCACTCTGCTCTGCACTCTGCTCACCTACCTAATCACATATCTATCTATCTGTTTGTTTATCTGTCTGTCTGTATGTATGCCTACTATCCCTCTCTCTCTCTGTGTCAGTGTTAGTCTGTCAACTGTATCTGTCTGTCTGTCTTCTCTATCTTTACACTGGCGATAATCTGCCTCCTAGGTGTAATTCTCTTTCTTCTCGTCGATTTATCGCCAATTCTCTCTAAAATATTGGAAAGCAGAGGCCTTCAATGAAAAATGAAATAAAATGAAATAAAACATCAATTAAGACGGTAAGGTTGAATAGGTATTTGTGTGTGTGTGTGTGTGTGTGTGTGTGTGTGTGTGTTCGCGTGTTTGCGCGGGTATAAGTGTGTGATGTGTGTGTGTGTGTGTGTGTGTGTGTGTGTGTGTGTGTGCGCGCGCGCACGTATAAGTGTGTAATGTGTGTGTGTGTGTGTGTTTGTGTGTGTGTGTGTGTGTGTGTGTACGAACGTGCCTGCGCGTGCCCGGCGTGTGCCTGTGTGTACTGACAGCACTTGGTGATCCTACCTCAACAAGCTGTCTGCCTGCCGCGGAACCTGACGCTCCTTCCTCAGCACCTCAAGACCCTGGGTTATGCCACGCATATGGTGGGCAAGTGAGTCACCCTTCCTCGCCCCCGCTCCCCCTCCTCAGCCCCCTCCCCCCCTCTCCCCTCAGCCCCACCCCCTCCCCGTCTCTCGTCTTTCTTTGAAGTTTTCTTAGTCCCCACCCAACCTCAGTGGTGTCTACACCGACGATTCCTGCGTCGTTTCAATTAAGTAAGGCGTCAGAAGAAGTGAGATGAGTTTGTCGGGTGTATTTCACAATGCGGTGTGTGTGTGTGTGTGTGTGTGTGTGTGTGTGTGTGTGTGTGTGTGTGTCCGTCCGTGTGTGTGTGTGTGTGTGTGTGTGTGTGTGTGTGTGTGTGTGACGGCCGTTTCGCGAGATAAGGGAACTAATCTCGTAAGTGTTCTTCAATCATTTACGTATATGGATTGACCTCCCGTACAGAGTTAGTCGAACTGACGGCCTGTTGGTAGATGAGCGTCTCAACCATTCTGTTAACTTCCTCCAACACACTACACAACACGCTACACAACACGCTACGCTAAAGGAGAGTGCAGTGCCCGACATTAGCGTACACTATGGCACTGTGTAATGCAGGTGGCACCTAGGTTTCTGCAGCTGGAACTGCACGCCGACGAGCCGGGGGTTCGATTCTTTCCTGGGTTACTACAACGCTCAGGAGGACTACTATGTGAGGACCTTCGGTGAGTGACGTGCTAACTGAACTGCAGCGCTGACTTGGAACAAGTGTGGGACGGGCGCAATAGCCGAGTGGTTAAAGCGTTGGACTGTCAATCTGAGGGTCCCGGGTTCGAATCACGGTGACGGCGCCTGGTGGGTAAAGGGTGGAGATTTTTTACGATCTCCCAGGTCAACATATGTGCAGACCTGCCAGTGCCTGAACCCCCTTCGTGTGTATGCGCAAGCATAAGATCAAATACGCATGTTAAAGATCCTGTAATCCATGTCAGCGTTCGGTGGGTTATGGAAACAAGAACATACCCAGCATGCACACCCCCGAAAACGGAGTATGGCTGCCTACATGGCGGGGTAAAAACGGTCATACACGTAAAAGCCCACTCGTGTGCATACGAGTGAACGCAGAAGAAGAAGAAGAAGGAACAAGTGTGGTACTTCTGGACATCTCCATGTATCTGTCTGCGTCTCTCTTTCTGTTTCCCATGTCTGTCTCTGTGCGTCCCTGTCTGTCTGTCTCTTTCTCTCTGTGCGTCTCTCTGTGTGTCAGTGTCTGTCTGCCTGTCTGTCTCTTTGTCTCTCGTATAAACATTTTTGTTTTTTTGTTTTTTGAAAGATCTGCTTACTTGATATGTGAACATGTTTGAATCCATTTGCCTACATAGGAATGCTTATGAGTGAACTTGTATAATTACATTTTTTATGTATATAAGTGCTTTTTCGTCTTGCAGTCTGTCTGAACTTCAATATTTCTACAAGTGAATATTTTGATTTGATATTCCATTTGCCCTGAGAGCTGAATGTAAAAAGCATAACCATGCTTATTCCACTTCTCTCATTAATTAAAAAAAATCGTTGTCCTCGTTGTTCTCTCTCCCTCTCTCTCTCTCTGTCTCCCCCTCTCTCTCCCTCTGTCTGTCTCTCTGTGCGCGCGCGGATGTGTTTGTGCGTGTGTGCGTGTGTGCGTGTGTGCGTGCGTGCGTGCATGTTTTTGACGTGTGTATATATCCTATAATGAGAATTACAGTTAATTTTATATTTGAATCTTTTTTTTGGTTTTTATACCTGAGTGATTTGATATGTGTAATTTTATCGTCGTACACTGGTGATTATTACAGGATGAAGGTCGAGTGTGGTATACTGATCAAGATACATGTATCTACATAAAACAAATGTCAAAACAGAAGGAAAATAATGAAAGATGAAAATTTAATGTGATTCTTTTGTACTGACGCTGATTTCAGAAGGTTTTTACGACTTCCGGGACAATGAAACTCTGAGTGTGAAACAGAATGGGACGTATTCCACGGTACGTGTGTGTGTGTGTGTGTGTGTGTGTGTGTGTGTGTGTGTGTGTGTAAGTGTGTGTGTGTGCACGTGTGTGTGTGTGTGTGTGTGTGTGTGTGTGTGTGTGTGCACGTGTGTGTGTGTGTGTGTGTGTGTGTGTGCGTGTGTGTGCACGTGTGTGTGTGTGTGTGTGTGTGTGTGTGTGTGTGTGTGTGTGTGTGCGCATTTGCTTGCTTGCTTGTGAATAAGTGTCATTGCTTTGGTTCACAGGATGTAGTTTTACCCTTCCTATGCGCCCTGTGTGTGCTGAGCGTGGCCCAGCTTTTGCTTCTTTCATTTCAACCACCTGCCTTCTCTGTATCTTCCACATTGGTGGCAGTATTCGCACCTGTGGAACTGTGAGCGTCGGTAGGCGAGAGAGTGGGGAAGGGACTGCCAACCTCCTCTTCAGCAAAAAAAAAAAAAAAGTCACCTGTGCTGGTCAGGCAACCAGGCTAATGTCGGAACGACGAGATAGCCTTCACACATACCGACAGATAAGCTTGCCTGCTTACTCATCCGTCGGTCCGACGGGAGACTCCATCATCTTGCACTTACATTCCGGACATATATCAATGTATTGACTTATTTGTTGAACTATTTTTTTTTGTTTTTTTTTTTGTTTTACACATATCTAGGGCAGACTGTCAAGGAATGAGCTGGGCGATGGGTTTAAACTTTATTATTATAATCATTAACTTATTGATTCATTGATTCATTGAGTTGATTCATTGATTCATTTAACTTTAATTACAGCAGACGTCCCGCAGCGTGTATGTATGGATCAGATCGCTCTTACTGGGGGGTGGGGGTGGAGGGGGGGGGGGGGGGAGGGGGGCATATCAGAACAGATCATATTCATATTCTGCCCGACCGCCAGTTTTAACCAAGATCCAAGTCCAACCCATTGTGACCCAAACTACCCCCTACCTAATCCAGCTCATCTTTTTTGGGGGCAGAGCTGCCCAAATTTCACACAGGGAATTCTGTTGTGACAAAAACAGTTATACATTCAAATACAACGCGACACAATCTACTTTGATAGGTAAACAAATTCACCTGCAGGCAGAAAAACAAAACAAAAAACAAGAAGCACCACGCCCTCACTGCAGCAATGCCCAGATCTTTAAACAGAGTTGTGACAAAACAGTAATCCAATTCAGTAGCAATGCAATGCAATGCAAGGCAAAACTAAACAAGAGCACAACACAACACAATGCAATATGATACCACGCAATGCAAAGCAATACAATGCAGTGCAATACAATTCAATACAATGCAATGCAACTGAATGCAACACAATGCAATGCAATGCAACTGAATGCATTACAATATCACAATGCAATACAATCCAATACAAAACAACACAAATGCAATGCAATACAATGCAACGCAACGCAATACGGGGCAATGCAATACAATACAATGGAATGCAACGCAGTACACTGTCCATATTTTAAAGTTTATATATTTTTTTTATTCAAACCTCTATCACTGGACTACCGAAGCAGTCAGCCGGTGATTCAATTTTTGTCGTGTTGTTTTCAGTTCGTGTTTCAGCAGCGCGTAAGTCAGATCATCCAGAGTCACGACACCAACACTCCCCTCTTCCTCTACCTCCCTCTCCAGTCCGTGCACGAGCCCCTGGAGGTTGGCAGCACGTGTAGTTTTAGGGGTTGTTCATTCTTCTTCCTGTTTGTCTTCTTCTTTGTTTGTCTTGTCTTGTTCCCTGTTTGTCTTGTCTTGTCCCGTGTTTGTCTTGTCCCCGGTTTGTCTTCTTGTTTTGTCTTGTCTTGTCCCCTGTTTGTCTTCTTGTTTGTCTTGTCTCCTGTTTGTCTTCTTGTTTGTCTTGTCTTGTCCCCTGTTTGTCTTCTTGTTTGTCTTGTCTTGTCCCCTGTTTGTCTTCTTGTTTGTCTTGTCCCCTGTTTATCTTCTTGTTTGTCTTGTCTTGTCCTCTGTTTGTCTTCTTGTTTGTCTTGTCTTGTCCCCTGTTTGTCTTCTTGTTTGTCTTGTCTCCTGTTTGTCTTCTTGTTTGTCTTCTTGTTTGTCTCCTTGTTTGTCTTATCTTGTTCCCTGTTTGTCTTCTTGTTTGTCTTGTCTTGTCCTCTGTTTGTCTTCTTGTTTGTCTTGTCCCCTGTTTGTCTTCTTGTTTGTCTTCTTGTTTGTCTCCTTGTTTGTCTTATCTTGTTCCCTGTTTGTCTTCTTGTTTTGTCTTGTCTTGTCCCCTGTTTGTCTTCTTGTTTGTTTTGTCCCCTGTTTGTCTTCTTGTTTGTTTTGTCCCCTGTTTGTCTTCTTGTTTGTTTTGTCCCCTGTTTGTCTTCTTGTTTGTCTTGTCTTATCTCCTGTATGTTTTTCTGATTTGTTTTTGTTTAAAATTCAAGTGCCCTTTCATTTTGATTTTCGTAAGTGCTATTAAACGTGTAGACGTGTTTAACTGAACTGGACAGACGTGTAGTGTGTGTGTGAGAGCGAGCGAGCGAGCGAGCGAGCGAGAGAGAGAGAGAGAGAGAGAGAGAGAGAGAGAGGTAAACATAAAGAATTAAACTGTCTGTCTGTCTGTCTGTTTGTCTGTCTGTCTGTCTGTCCAACTCTTTATGCCTATTTCTCTGTATCTCTCCATTTGTCCTTTTTTGTGTATATGCCTCTCCACTCCTGTGTGTGTGTGTGTGTGTGTGTGTGTGTGTGTGTGTGTGTGTTGTTGTTGTTGGTGGTGGTGGTGGTGTTGGTGTTGTTGTTGTTGGTGGTGGTGGTGGTGTGTGTGTTTGTGTGGGTGGCTGGGGTCGGGGGGACGGAGGTGTGTGTGTGTTGGGGGGGGGACGGGTTGCGTGTTCATAGTTGTGTGTGTGTGTCTCGCTTAGGGAGAGCGGAGAGAGAGACAGAGAGAGAGAGAGAGAGTCGGCGAGTGGGGGGATGTTGGAGAGTTCGAAGGAGGTGGAAGTACATGATACAGTTGATATATAAGAGTGGCTATGCTCTCTTTATTCATTATGTTTATATCTGCACGGGTACGCAGGTACCCAAGCCTTATTACGACATGTACCCGCACATCAAGGACAAAGACCGACGAACATTTTCAGGTATGTGACACTAAACGACGACGGTAACCATAATAGCGAATTTCTCTCTCTCTCTCTCTCTCTCTCTCTCTCTCTCTCTCTCTCTCTCTCTCTATATATATATATATATATATATAGAGAGAGAGAGAGAGAGAGAGAGAGAGAGATCTATATATGTATATATATGTATATGCATATCTAATTATCTATCTATTATACATGTTTATTATACTGCTTCTTCTTCCACAACTACTAATATTAGATTGACACTTGTAAAGTACATCTCTTTAAGTAAATTCAGACTCAGTGCGCTGGCAAACACCCATTCACGCACAGTCATGCCCGAAAAATAATCAACCAAACTCAGCCGTAAAACACATAGGCACCAATGAGCAGAAAACAAGCTCATATTTACAATGGAGAGAGAGAGAGAGAGAGAGAGAGAGAGAGCCACCAAAAACACCTCACAGAACAAACGAGGTTTTAGTTGGGATTTGAACAGAGGGAGCGTTGGTTGGCTTACTGAAGACCAACAGGCAGCGAATTTCA
Organism: Babylonia areolata; assembly: GCF_041734735.1. NCBI lineage: Eukaryota > Metazoa > Mollusca > Gastropoda > Neogastropoda > Buccinidae > Babylonia > Babylonia areolata. The sequence goes on from NC_134886.1 coordinate 34,383,535, forward strand.
AACTGTGGGACCACAAAAACTAAATCTGCGGTGACTGAAAATTTATGTTTTGGTATTTTTCTCTTGAGGACCGGAGGGGAGCGCGAAGGCTTATGGGTGAAGACAAGTAAAGGTGCAAGTTCTAAAACAAAACAGTCCCAAAGTCTGTGGCCTTTCATGCCCTGCTCTCATGGTGACCTCAGTTTCGATACCCCTCCACTTCTGTGCTTCGGCAGATCCATGGGGGCCTGTTGTTTGAGGGACGTGGTGGCGGTCTCCACTCTGGGAGGGACGCTCACTCAGTCTGGCTCCGCGACTAAGCCATTATTGTCGTTAGTAGGGGGCTTAGTAGGTGATGTCCTAAGTACGTTGAATCAGAACAGGCACCACTGAACACCACCGAAGTGACTCAGCAGCAGTGCAGGGTCTCCTCTGGTGTGTGGCCTCCTGGCGACCTAACATCGATGGTTCCATGCGGACTGTCGACGCTGGAACTGTGTCGGACGAACCCGGGTGTGGCCGTGTATGGGGGAATCTAAATGAGCGGCGTGGGAGTAATGCTACTGAAACGGTGCAGATGATGGGGCAGAAAAAAACAAAAAGTGAGGCGCAAGTGTCCGTCGAAATGGCGGCAGGCCGCAGAGACTGCTGCTTTGTACTGAATGCAAAACTTAACTGGTAACCAATGCAGCTCTTTCAGAAGTGGCGAAATGTGATCGCGCCTACGTTTTCTGAAAATTAGCCGCGCAGCGCTGTTTTGGACTCGAGTTGCCAGTGCACTCTTTCAGAAGTCGAGAGTCCAGAACATCGCCACAAGACTCATTCTGAAAAAGAAAAAAAAAAAAAAAAAAAAAAATGTAAGCACGATCACCTTACACCATTTCTGAGAGTTGCATTGGTTACCGGTGTGTGTGTGTGTGTGTGTGTGTGTGTGTGTGTTTTAATTATCCCTTATTGTCCAGTACTTGCAGGTAACCTAGGGTCAAGGTCAAGGATACAGCGAGCGAACATATTTGCTTACCCAAAGTAGGAAGCAAATTTCCATTTTTATGTTTTCGTCACTCAAAACGATACAGTTGACATTAGTTGTTTCATTTGCTTGCATGGTCGTTGTGTGCTGCGTGAGAGTCTCAACATCTTTTCGGAATAATCAACTGCTACGACCTTCAGTCTGGGGTTAAGGTCACACTGACAGGTTGTGGTTATGATTCCATATTGGTCTCTCTGTGTGTGTGTGTGTGGTTCAGGAATGGTGACTGCCATGGATGACGTAATCGGGAACCTGACGTCATTCCTGAAGCAACGTGGCATGTACAACGACACTCTGTTTTTCTTCACTGCTGACGTAAGCCGACATGTCCTCATGTTGTCAGGGAAAAAAGACATCTGAATCAGCTTTCATTAAAAAAAAAGAAAAAAAAAGAGAAGACATTAACATACTTAATAAAGACATCAGTGAAACGATGAATCACAGTATGGGAAAAGATGTTCATTTTTGTCAAAATCACACACACACACACACACACACACACGCGCGCGCGCGCGCGCACGCACGCGTGGAATTGTTGTATTGTTAATTTTCCAGATTTCTAGCTGTGTTCCATTTCAAATGTAATTTCAAACAAGCAATCAGCAACAAGTATCTTTTAAAACTGGCTAAAACATTGCGTATATATGTATTCCCATATCAACAAGATATCTTTGACGTATAAAGCAATTGTTTATAAACAAATCTCCTCTGGCGGTAACAAGTCATTCCGTTTCTATTAAAGAAAAAGAAAAAAAAAAGCGATCTTTTTTTTCTTTGTTTCTTTCTTTCTCTTGCGGTTGAGGTTCAAGGAAGGAGTCAATGTTCTGTTAAGTATTTTCGTTATTCTTTTCCTTATTTATTTTGCCAACTTGAACACACATCCGCATGCATGTATGCCTTCTTGTTGCATTTTTCCTTGGCTTGATATATAGTCACTGCAAGTATCAACAACGAAAAACGAAAGAAAAGATTGGGGTATGTGTTGCAAAGTAGTAAAAATAAATATCATGCTTGAACAAACACAAAAACAGTGACATCAGATATGTGCCTGTGGAATTGTTTGAGGATGAACTGGTAATGTAATAATAAGGAAGTAATGGAATGGTTGTGAGTTAGTGATGCGGTTATAATTGCCTGCGGAAATGTTTGATAAATAGATTTTGTGAAAACAAGGAAGTAATAAAAATGGCTGTGAGTTAGTGATACGATTATAATTGCCTACGGATTTGTTTGATAGATACATAATGGAAAAATAAGGAAGTAAGGGAATTGTTGCAATTTAGCAATACGATTTTAATTTTTTTTTTTTCTGTTGGCAAGCATGGAAGAGATTCATCGGTTCATTTAGGGGTGAGCTTCACCCATTGTATGATTACCATAGTCTCACCCCTCCTTTCTTTATCTTGGCATGATACCGAATCTTACCATCTGCACCACTGAGGCTGCTCGTATAGTTGTTGAATTAGTTTTGAATATAATTTTATTTGTCCAGCGCAAGCCATGATGCTTAGATACCAGTTTTCGTGAACATCATGGAAGGTCCCCTACTGTGTGCAGAACGGCGGGTGGACTCAGTTTGCGGGCAACAACTACCCGTTGCGCGGGGGCAAGTTCACCCTTTGGGAAGGGGGTACCCGAGCTGTGGCCTTTGCCCATGGTGTTGGGCTGGACAAGGTGAAGGGCACCACGCATGACGGGTAGGTACCCGACTGCACTGCAGCTTCACTGCAGTCCCTGGATTCCTAACTGCAGTGTGAGGGAAGGTGCCTAGCTGTACTTTGAACTAGAGAAGGTACCTTCTGCGATATGAAAGTATAGATACCCGACTACTAAATGGCGTGGTATACCCGAGCACCCAATGACGGGTAGACACCAACCTGCACTCTGCCACATTGCACTATTTCCCCAAATCCCTATGATTGGCAGGTACTCTTTTTCACTATTAAGGTTCCGTACCTTGTTCCATTTTGTAGGGTAGGTACCCTGTTGCTCTATGACGGGTGGTTATCTGACTGCTGTGTGATGGGTAACAATATACCCAGCCGCGTTATGAAGGGTAGGTATCCAGATGGATGTCTTCTTGGGGTTTGTCGATCTAAGTTGTTCCCTTGAAGTGGTTTTCGGCATAAATGGACTCACTTTGTTTGCCTTTGAATTGTGTTTAATGTGCATGCATTCTTTTCGTGTTCAGTGAAGATTGTGATTGTTGTTTCCCCTCTTCTTCTTTGTACTACTACTACGACTACTGATACTACTATTACTAATACTACAACTGCTGCTGCTGCTGCTGCTGCTGCTGCGCTACCACTACTACTACTAGTACCACTACTACTACTGCTGCCACTGCTGCCGCTACTACTACTACTGTTGCTGCTGCTGCTGCTGTTGCCGCTACTACTACTACTGTTGCTGCTGCTGCTGTTGCCGCTACTACTACTACTGTTGCTGCTGCTGCTGCTGTTGCCGCTACTACTACTACTGCTGCTGCTGCCACTGCTGCCGCTATTACTACTACTACTACCACTACTACTGCTGCTGCTGCTGCCACTGCTGCCGCTATTACTACTACTATTACCACTACTGCTGCTGCTGCTGTTGCCGCTACTACGACTACTACTACTACCACTACTACTACTGCTGCTGCTGCTGTTGCCGCTACTACTAATACTACCACTACTACTACTGCTGCTGCTGCTGCTGTTGCCGCTAATACTACTACTACTACCACTACTACTACTACTACTGCTGCTGCTGCCACTGCTGCCGCTACTACTACTACTACTGTGTGTGTGTGTGTGTGTGTGTGTGTGTGTCGGTGTGTGTCGGTGTGTCCGTGTGTGTGTGTGTGTGTGTGTGCGTGTGTGTGTGTGTGTGTGTGTGTGTGTGTACGTCCGTGTGTGTGTCGGTGTGTCCGTGTGTGTGTGTGTGTGTGTGTGTGTTTCTGTGCGTGCATACCTCAGGATGATGCACGCCGTAGATTGGCTTCCCACCATTGTCGCTGCAGCAGGCGGAGAGATTAAAGGTACGTGTGTGTGTGTGTGTATGTGCGTGTGTGTGTGTGTGTGTGTGTGTGTGTGTGTGTGTGTGTGTTTGACAGTGTTTATTCCACTTAAGCAAATACATAATACTCGCAGGCTCTCCCCTCTCCTAACACACACACACACACACACACACACACACGCACGCACGGACACACACACACACACACACACGCACGCACACACACAAACACACACACACACACACACAAACGCGGGGGATCTTGTAGACAGATCAATCGGTTAGATGGGCCAGGTCCCCGTCTCTTACCCCTCTCCTCCCTTACTCTTTCATCCCGCCTCCACCCCACCCCACCCCGTAGACCCCCCTAGCATGGCGTGGCTGATGTATACTAGTGAGAAAATTGAAAATGTTTTGGATGTGGTTCAATGGCTGGGCTACTAACTTCAGCTGGCTTAGTCAATGCTTTCTACGGCCATGGTCCCTGATTTTGCTGTGGTTCAATTTCGGAAGTCAAATGAATGAAAGAATGAAAGAAGAAAGGAAATAAAGAAAGAAGTGATATAGGCAAAACTATAGTTATCAAAACTTTGTCATGAGAAAAAAAAATAAATAAAAGAAAGAAAGAAAAAAAATATATCGTTTAATTTTGTAGGAAGGAATGAATATACGCAGAAAATCTGCAGGTATCCAAAATTTGTCATAAACAAAAACAGCAACTAAAAACATAAAATCAGTTTTGTTTTGTTGTAAAGGTCATGGTGTCGGAAACGGTAAGACAGGCAGGGAGGTTACAAGCAATGTGAAGGGAGACAACTGGTGGCATGACCAGACGGAAAACACACTGTACGGGTTTTTGTTCCTGTTTCGTGCGCCTGAGCATGCGTGCTTATTCCCCGAAGAATACACTGATGATTTTATAATGAACACACATGAAAAACTGTACAATATACAATATTAGAATTTTCGTCTTTGGAAAAAAAAGCGAAGAAAAAGGAAGGAAGAAAGAAAGAAAGAAAGAAGAAGAAAAGAAAAAAGCAACAAACATTTTGTTCATCCAAAATTGTCAGCAGAACGTGTTCAATTTTCGTAGCGTTATCATATTTCATTTCACATCTGGTAAACGTGTTCCGTCTTTTGTTTGGTAGGTGTTTTAAATCTGCTTTTACAGTTGATCGCATCACGTTTTCGCAACAAAACTGTTAATGTTATAATTGAAATAACATGTTTTAGTCACTGTACCTTAATGAAAGGTGGAAACGGTGACTGTTGTTGGGTTCCTTGGCACCGTGGCATTAAATACTTTATTTTATGTCGTGAAAATGCCGATGGCCTGGCAAAGCATGGAGCAAAAAAGATTTGAAATGAAGCTGAACTTCCTTCTCCACCAGAAACCTGCAAACGCTTTTAGAAAAGAACATGGAAGTTGCTCCCTTCTTTTTTACTTTTAAGAAAAGATAAGAATAACTTTCTTATCTCATTAAGAGAAATTACATCAGGTGCGGCCCCGGGTTCGAATCACGGTGACGGCGCCTGGTGGGTAAAGGGTGGAGATTTTTACGATCTCCCAGGTCAACATATGTGCAGACCTGCCAGTGCCTGAACCCCCTTCGTGTGTATACGCAAGCAGAAGATCAAATACGCACGTTAAAAATCCTGTAATCCATGTCAGTGTTCGGTGGGTTATGGAAACAAGAACATACCCAGCATGCACACCCCCGAAAGCGGAGTATGGCTGCCTGCATGGCGGGGTAAAAACGGTCATACACGTAAAATCCCACTCGTGTGCATACGAGTGAACGTGGGAGTTGCAGCCCACGAACGCAGAAGAAGAAGAAGAAGAATCAGGTGCGGCAAGACAAAACGTAGACAATCACTCAACCCAAAAATATCAAACATGACTTGATTAAAAAGAATCAATACCCATATAGGACATTCATCAAAAAAAAAGAGAAAAAAAGTATTACAAAATATATAATTCTGTATCTTCACTCAAAATGTTGTAATTAATCATCATTGTAAACATATTGAAAGACACCAAGGTTATCATTGCATGTCTTGATTGAAGTAAGATAAGATATATTGTTCATTGAAAGACACGAACATTTCGCAATTCCTATTGTACATTCATCCTGCACACTGTCACACGTATTCAGTAAATGATTATCTGAATAATTTATACAAAGTGCAACCCATTATGCATGCACTTTCACACGTACTCGCATGCAAACGCAGGCGCGCGCGCGCGCACACACACACACACACACACACGCGCGCGCGCACACCCACACTGTGACGCACGCACGCGTACATAGTTCTTAAGAATTTAAAAGGTGAACTGAACGTGGTATAAAAGTCGTCTGAGCTCTCTATTTTAATAAAGTAAACGCTCTGTAGTGTTGTACACTACTATATGATTTATTATTGTTGAATACTAAGTTGAGTTGAATAGTTGTTTTTTTGACTCACTTGTGTAAATAAAGTTCGGTTGTCTGTGTGTGTATCTGTGTGTCCGTGGTAAACCTTAACATTGCTATTTTCTCTAGAAATGCTTGGTCTGCCATTACCAAATTTGGCTTAAAGATAGTAGGAAAAAAAATCTTCACAGTGATACCAATAATAGGTTATAAGTCTCCCGAATCATTAACAGTTTATTTCGTTGATGTTCGTTCCGCATTCCGAAAACCGCTGTTACCCCCTTCGCAGCTTCCCGATTGTCTGATGACAAGACGCCATGACCTCGTTTTTCTTGTTCGCAATTAAAAACTAAGAAATACACATTCTGGACAGAACACATACAGTGACACTAACTACATTATTGACGTGTTTACTGCATATGAATATTCTAAAGTGGACACTGAATTAACTAGAATGAACAGAAAATAAAACTTGAATTGGTCGTTTCACTGCCTCGTCTACACGGCACTGGTCGGTGCAGATCTTGACAAAACATGTTGCAAAGCTTGACGCGATGGCAACGTCTCCTTTACCACCGCAGATATTCGCATAATCCCAACACGCTAGTCAGGCCTTGCACTTAGAACTCGTCCGTAGAACATGTCTTGTTTTCCACAGACAAAGACATCGACGGCATGAGTATGTGGGACGCCATCCGGACCGGAAGTGCGTCACCAAGGTCAGAGTTCATCTACAACCTGGACGACAAGTTTTTCCCTGCCGAAGGTCACGCTGGCATCAGGTGAGGCGAATACGCCAGGCCTGACTATCTCTGTAATTGATCGTTGTTTTATTTCCAGAACATCTACTGATGTTTAGAAACCTTTGTAGAAGTGATGGAGGCTATTCAGCTAACGAAAAGAAAATGATTCCAGGAACATGATCTCTTTTTTCTTGCTTTCCATATTCACACGTTGTCTTTTTTTGTTTTGTTTTTTTGGGGTGGGGTGGGTGGGAGGACTGGGGGGATGACATGATCGTTCATGTGTGAATTATTTGTTAATTTGTGCACACCCCTTCAAATAGCTAATAAACTCAATTCAGTTCAACACACACTCGCTCTCTCCCTCCCTCCCTCCCTCCCCCAACTATATTCCTTCCAACTTTTTCTTCTTCTTTCCCTCCACAGACAAGGTGACTACAAGCTTCTGGTGGGATTCCCTGGGCTATACAGCGGCTGGTACCCACCTGCGAACATGACCCTGGGTTGGTCAGATATTGAGATTCTGGTGAACCCCAAAAGCTGGGACGATAAGCCCCGCCTCTATAACCTGAAAGGTGCGTGTTCTGTTGGTGTATGGATGGTTAGTAGTAGAAGTGGTGTGGTAGTAGTAGCGATGGTAGTAGTAGTAGCAGCAGTGGCAATGATAATGGTTGTTGGAGTAGTAATGGTGGTAGTAGTAGTAATAGCAGCAGCAGCAGTAACAGTTGTAACAGCAGCAGCAGCAACAGCAGCAGTAGTAGTAATAGTAGTAGTAGTAGTAGTGTTCATGGTACTGGGCATCGTTTGTTGTAAGTATTATGATTATTATTATTATCGCTAGTAGTAGTTGTGGTAGTAGCTGTAGTCGTCGACACCTCCCCGGCCCTGGAGGGGGTCAGGCTGGCTTGATCCTCTCCCGGGGGGGTGGGGGTGGGGGTCACTATCTTGTCGTGGTCGGGAGGCTTAGTGGTCAGTGATCGAGCAGTCTATGTCGGCGGGGGCATCAGTGCTTTCAAAGATTTATTGCTTTCTAGGCATTTGATAGCCTACATAGCCATTGTAGTTGTTCAGGCTGAATACGTGGTGATTTTTGTACTGATGCCCCTGGTAGGGCTTTCCATGCCGAACAGGTCGTGAGTGAGGCCCAAACTAAAAGTGATCCACTGTTCCTTTCGCTATTCTCTCTTCTTCTTGATGCAGAAGTGAAGCTACTCATAGAAGAAAACAGTAAAGAAGGGGACATCATCATATACACAGATGGCTCAGTCACCAAAGACCAGTCCGGTTGGGGATTCACTGCAAAACAAAATGGCAAAAACAATTAGGGAAGAGGATGCTACCTGCAAAGTCACAACCTCGAGCCTAACGATGCAAGTTGAAGCTGTGACATATGCTGTCCAGTGGCTATCATCTATCCATATGCCTGGAAATCAACATACCATGATACTAACGGACTCAATGAACCTCATACAGAAAATTGAATGTGGAATGCGAAGTCCAGAGTGGCATGAGGCAATGCGCAACTTTCAGATTTAAAAACTTACATAGTCATACTGCCCGGGACATGCAGGTGTTAAGGGAAATGAGCGAGCTGACAGACGTGCTGGTAACGCAACAACGAGCGGCCTACATCTAGGTAATTCGGAAATCCTCAGAAAAGTAAAAGAATAACAAAAAGAACAGGTATAAGGCCATCACACCATCGATCGCCTCAAAGAAATAAAGGTAGAGAGAGGGAGCAGCCGTAAGTTTAGCATGAAAGGTAGTGCACGATGCTTTGCAAATCAAACGAACATTGGCATCATTTTCAAACCAACATTGCGCAAAATCTCTGTGGGCTCTTCCAAATACAGTAGACTGAGCAACACGCTAGACGCCACGTTCCTGGCATCAGAGATCTTTTCCCACCCCTCTTGCGGCCAATCAGTGGCAGCCTCTCTCTCTCTCTCTCTCTCTCTGTGTGTGTGTGTGTGTGTGTGTGTGTGTGTGTGTGTAGAGGATGAGGTACGTGTGTGTATGCATGTCTGTACTGTGGGAGGAACGGAATATTGGAACGTGCGGTTTTGCATATGTATGTATATTTATTTATATATTTATATGTTATGTGGATGGGGGAGGGAGGGCGTAGGGGGTGGGGGGTGGGGCTGGTATGGGCGTAGGTGTGTGTGTTTGTATAAGTAAGTGTGTGTGTGTGTGTGTGTGTGTGCGTGCGTGCGTGTGTGCGTGTGTGTGTGTGTGCCGTGGAAGCTGCGATACGTAGCCTAGGAGTGAGTGTGTGGAGAAGGGTGGGGGTGCGGGTTAATTAGGGAGGTGGCGTGGGTGTGTGTGTGTGTGTGTGTGGGGAGGTGGGGGAGGGGGGGAGGAGGGGGGGGGGGGTCGCGTACGTTTATGTGTATTTGTTTGTGCTTTCATATCTGCATGTTTGTTGCATATCTGTTATGCATGTGTGTGTGTGTGTGTGTGTGTGTCTGCGTGTTTTACATTTATTTGCTTATTTGCCTATCTGTCACCATTATTGTCTTTTAATTTTTTTATTTCTTCTTCTTCTTCGTATTATTATTATTATTATTATTATTATTATTATTATCATTATTATTATCTTCTTTTTTTTCCGCAAGGCCTGACTAAGCGCGTTGGGTTACGCTGCTGGTCAGGCATCTGCTTAGCAGATGTGGTGTAGCGTATATGGATTTGTCCGAACGCAGTGACGCCTCTTTGAGCTACTGATACTATTATTATTCTTTTTACCGCCTCTTTTCTGCCTTCAGCTCCCCATCAAGCCTTCTTTTCCACATTCTTTTTTCTCTGCTGCCTTCTTCAGTCACGCCGTGTTTGCCGTGCGGCGCGACCTGTGATGGAGGGGAATGAGATCCTGGGGATTGAGAGAGTTCGCTGTTCTCAACACGTCCCTTTGGCTCGGACCTCTCCAAGGACAGGCGGCACACGTTGGCCCGTGTGTGTCAATCAGCTTCCCCTACGTGGGGCTGGGTCAAGACTGCCAGTTAAGAGGTTGACTAGGTTAACCCTCGCAGTGTCCATTTCTCAGTTCCCCCCAGCTGGGCATCATCCGGGGGAGGGGGGAGGGGGAGAAGGGTAGAGACTGAGTTAGAGCTAAACTGTTGGTCGTATGTCGGTTCCGAAACCTGGAAGGGGTCAAGTTGGTGTTCCCTTGACCCTGGCCCCTAAGTTGGATCCCATGGTGGGTGGGTAAGGGAGGGATGAATTCTAAAACTCAAAACTATGACTTCCAATCAAATCATCCCCCAAAAAATTGCGAAGAGGAGGAGACCAGGAACGGAGAGTGACTCCGATGCCGATTTGGAAGTCTGAGAGACCTCTGGATTTTGGCCATCATGGCTCGTGGTGGAGGGTTCTGATACTGACAGACCCTTGGCGGCTCTCAGCCCCTTCGCCATCCAGAGGGGCTATCAAGGTCTAGTTGGTACTTCGAAAATTATCAAGCGGCTGAGGAACGGATCCTTTTTAGTAGAATGCACATCCAAGGAGCAGTCTCAGCTTCTACAAAAAGCCATCACATTTGTGGATCGGGCGGTGAAGGTCTCCCCTCACAAAGAGCTGAACTGCTATGAGGGGGTAATTAGATGCCCTGATCTGAGAAGTATCGGAGGCCGAGATTTAAAAGGAGCTGTTGTTGCAAGGGGTTACTGATGTTTACAGGGTGATGGTACAAAAGGGGTCGGACAGAGTCCCGACCAACACACTTTTCCTCACCTTCTGCTGTCCGACTATCCCCAAGGATATAAGAGTTGGTTACCTGCAGGTGAACGTGTCCTTGTACGTTCCGTCCCCTCTCCAGTGCTTCAAGTGCCAGAAGTTCGGCCATGTCCGAGACCGCTGCAAGGAGGAAGAGGCGTGTGGCACCTGTCCAAAGGCGGTTCACCAGGGCGAATGCATCAGTCCAGCCCGTTGCGTCAACTGCGGAGGCAGCCACCCGTCTTCATCAAAAGACTGTCACACCTGGAAAAAAGAGGAGATCCAGAAGGTGAAGACGCAGAACAAAATTCCCCTTTTCGAAGCTCGAAAGATAGTGGAGGCTACGTTACCGAAGGCAGGACCGTCATACACGGCTGTCGTCAGACCCAAGAAGGTGAACGTGGCGGTCCAGACGGCGTCCACAGGGACGCAGACAGATGCACCTACATCAGTCAAAGTTCGAAGAGATGCTAGCCCAGCGTTCTGAGACTGAGTCTGATGAGAAAGGGTCAAAGTCATACAGACAGACCAGTCAGTGTCGGATTTCACCTGTGCGAAGTGTAGGAAGGACTCTGTCTGACTGTCTGTCTTTCTGTCTGTCTACCTACCTGACTATCTATCTATTCACCTATCCACCTACTTTCGTATATGCCTACCTACATACTGTCATTGTCTTACAGATGACCCCACAGAGCACAATGACCTTGCCGACAAAATGCCGGACCTGGTGAACAAACTGAAGGATCGTATGGCAGAGTACAAGAATAAGTACGTCCAACCCAACTTCCCTGCCTACGACCCCAACTCCAACCCAGAAAAATACGGTGGTGCATGGACGCCTGGATGGTGCTGAGTGACGTTAGCTGTTGCCTGAATGACGTCAGCTTTCGCCTGCATTTGTCTGAGTAACATCATCCTTGGGGGTCGTCGTAGTGACGTCGTCTTTCGTCTGAATGACGTGACCGCGTGGATATTTTGCTACAAATTTCTCGTTGTTGTTGGTGGTGACCATTTTTTTAGACAGAGGAAATATAAAAAATTCTGTTAATTCTGGTAAGGCTGTCTTTTTCAAACCTGAGTATTTGCTACACTAAATCTGCCGTAAAAAAACACAAAAAACCCCACACACCCACACACACAAAAAAACCCCACAACTCCCACCTCCCCTCCCTGAAAGACCATCGCATAAACCCAATGTTCTAATTGATGTTTGATTGGTTTTTCTGTTTGTCTGTGGGCTTGTCTGATTTATCTGTTACATGAGTTACTTGGTATTTTTGTCCTGTGCATGATGTGCGTGACACTTTGGTTCGCTGCGGTGCTTGAGATACTCGTGCACTTGGTGATCGTGAGTTTTAGGAAGGTGAGAATGTGAGTGTGTTACTTTTTAGATAAACCGGGTAGCACAGGATTGTTTTTTTTAGTTCTGTCCTTTTCCTGACCTCGCTGTATTCCTATTACTTCTTCTTGTATTTTCTATCTTTGTGTTCTTAGTCTTGATAAGGTCGTTGGCTCATGTTGTTTACTGTATCGTTTATTTGGATAAAAGTTGGGTTTTTTTGTTGTTCTTTTGTGTGTGTGTGTGTGTGTGTGTGTGTGTGTGTGTGTGTGTGTTTTTTTGTTTGTGTTTTTGTTTGTTATTTACGCCTCCATCTGTGCATTTTTGTGTGAATCCCATGGTAGTGCTTGACCATCGCTCCTCCTTACCCACCTTGGGTTTGTGACGGTCCAGTGGTTTTCTATAGTGTATGTGTGAGCTTGCCTGAACTATGCTTGATTGTTTTCTTTAGTGTATGTGTGAGCTTGCCTGAACTATGCTTGATTGTTTTCTTTAGTGTATGTGTGAGCTTGCCTGAACTATGCTTGTTTTCTTTAGTGTATGTGTGGGCCTGCCTGAACTATGCTTGTTTTCTTTAGTGTATGTGTGAGCTTGCCTGAACTATGCTTGTTTTCTTTAGTGTATGTGTGGGCCTGGTTGAACTATCCTTGATTGCTTTCTTTAGTGTATGTGTGAGCTTGCCTGAACTATGCTTGTTTTCTTTAGTGTATGTGTGGGCCTGGTTGAACTATCCTTGATTGCTTTCTTTAGTGTATGTGTGGGCTTGCCTGAACTATGCTTGTTTGTTTTCTTTAGTGTGTCTGTGGGCTTGCCTGAACTGTCTGTTTGACTTACTGTCTTCTATCGACAGACCCCAGAGAACACCACTCACCACAGCCAAAGAACCACAATCACTGTCAAATCTTTTGTAGACAAAGGAGTTAAGTGGTGGGTTCAGTGGCGCCAGCCAACCTGATGACCTCCCTTGTTAATATGGTTGAAGCTATTGAATTTTAAAAAAATAATCTGGTGTGAGGTAACCCCTAGTACCACCACTACTACTACTACCACCACCACTAATACAACTATTACTACTGCTGGTGTGCATATCATTCAGTATGAAATGAGGCGCAATCAGTATGTAATCTGGAGAATATGTATATATGCACCACGGCGTTGACCATTACACAAAGCTGCACACGCATACACACACATACATACACGCGTACGCACGCGGGCGCGCACACACACACATACACACACACGCGCGCGCGCGATTCAAGATTTAATTAACCTTTGACACCTGCTGGGGCATGAAATATTTCAGAAAACAACATAATCAAGAACACAACTAGAATTGGCTTAACCTTTGCATCAAGTAAGGTAAAATAAGGATTAACATTCCTTCTTTTGTATGAAAGTCTTCTTTGCAACATTGCAAGTCTTAATGAATTTACTAAACCTAAAGAGAACCGTTTACATGCAAACAATATTTAGGAAAAAGAAAATACATACATTGTACATACATGTTTATCAGGCAACAATCTTTTACGAATATATATATATATATAAAATGACACACACACACACACACACACACACACACATGCGCGAGCCTATATATCACATTCAGTGAAAATGCATAGAATCGATGAATAACACACACACCTGTTCAATCTATGACCCCCCCCCCTCTCTCTCTCTATGTATATATATATGCACGCACAAAAGGCATGACTAGCGCATAGGTTATGCTGCTGGTCAGGCATCTGCCTGGCAGATGTGGTGTAGCATGTATGGATTTGTCTGAACACAGTGACAATTCCTGGAGTAAAAGCTGAAACTGAAACTAAAAACGTAACTTGGCACACATTGATGCCTTGATGTTCACATGGAAGAGTTCACTACGTTCCTGATATAATTATTTTTGCTTCCAATAATGATATAGTTGTAAGCTGAAACAGTTTGCTGAAAAAGACAGCTAAACAAAGACTGATTCATTTTGACGCAATTGGGAGCAGTGGATTTGGAATTCCCCATTTTGCAGAAAGGGGCTTTCCCCCCTCTGTAATTTAAACGCAAGTTTGTATTCTTTTGGAAAGGTGAAATGTTAGAGGAAACATTTTCCATTTTATAGAAACTGTTCACACAGACGACATGACATATTTGACTTAGAATTCCTATCAGAAACAATGATTCTTAGGGTGTGCCCAGAGTAAACTGATTTGACTTTTTACCCCTATTGACTGTAAAAATTCTTTATAAAAACTGAATAAATGAACCAAATCCAAGATTATGAATATCATGGTGCTAGAAAAGGGTCCAGCCCACACAAAAAATTATACTTTTCTCGTTTTTCTTCCTTTTATAATGGATCTTGAGAATGAACGTACTGGCTGAGACGCTTTGTAGGACGTGTGCACTTCATTACTGTTTTAGCAAGTCATGAAAAGACTTTCAGCATGCTAAAGGCAAAACTGAGTATTTTGTGTCAAATGTGTGATATGAATAAAATATGGTGATAAGAGCAAAGATCAATTTTACCTACAGTTTGTAGACTGTTATTCAATTTTCATTTTCAAACAGTGAGATTCAAACCTGTGACTGCAAAAGACAATGTCCTCAAAGTGGAAAGCTGAAGAATGGAATTACCGGTTTGGTCATGTTGCCAAGTCGTTGGCAGAACACATCACACGATAACAAAGGTCTCCTGAGAAAGTCCACCACTGAACAGCACAGGAAGTCTGCACTAATAACAGCACTAAGACACATTTCAAACTGACAAGACTGGTAGCCATGCCATCAGAATGTGTTACAATGTGCTGCTGGGTCTTCTACAGCAGACACCCCGCAAGAGGAAAACTGAACTGCAGAGCCCATTCTGGTTATTCTGTCTGTACTTCACAGCAATCACAAGTACACTTGTCTGATGCTTATCTTGTACATTAGCATGTCAGTACTACCGAAATTGTGTGCACCATCACTTGCCACTGCTGTGTAAACAAACACGCAGCACACTTTGAAATTCTTTTTTTCAAAGGGAACTGCCCAAGAAATATTTTTTTCAGCTGAGCTGCCAAAAGGAATAAGTAATATTGAGAAGAACCAAATCATAGTCCTGTCGCAAACCTGATATTATAAAATATAAAATTCAGGCGAGTAATGACATACACTTGAAGGGATAAACGGGTGATTGCAACGCGCTGAAGGTATAGGCTTTTGTAATCTGAATTCACAGATGACTGATGTCATTTCATCTCCACCCAGTCCTCTCTCCAACCACCACTGTTCTTACCTTAACAGCTTTTCATTCCGTCCAGACAAAAAACCCAGATGAAATAAATTCAATGACGTCCTCATCCAAAATATACCAGCATGGACTGACTATAAAAATATTGACAACAGCAACATCACAGCAGTAATACTACAAACAAAAACTTATTTTCTGTCAAGATCGAATTGTCACAAAACCCAGGAAACAAAGCAATTATGGCAAACAAGATAATGAAGGAATTTGATAACAACCTCAAAACAGTTGCAACAGGGAAATAATGAAAAACATTTAAAACATTGCGAAAAACAGCCCATCAAAGCAAAATCACGGCAGCAGAAAAAAAAAAGCAATTTGCAGACTCAGTGAAAAATTGGAGACTGCAGCCAACATGGAATATGGCACGAACGACAGGATACTATCTCTGGTAAGCACAGTATTTCTTTTTGATATATACCAAGGTATATAAATATGGTTACCAATTAATGATATTGAAATATAAAAAAAAAGCATCAACAGGAGAGGCAAGGCCTTCAAGACTCACTTGTGATACATTAAAAAAAAAAAAAAATCTAATCGTTAAAATGTGTTCTGTACTTGTTATCATAAAGCTTCAGGTTAAAAAAAAAAAGGAGAAAAAAAAAGAAGAAAGAAAAGATAAGTCCTAACCGGATTCGAACCCCGCGTGTTCGGATGAGAAGAAACTGTCTTACCCATTACACTATCACGGCTCCTGAACTGACATTCTAAAATTTAATATTTAAACATACTTGTTTAAAGGGCGATAAATCGATTGCGGCATTCGCTGTGAGAACGCTGTTTAAATCATATTATTCTGGTGTATCTTGGGCATTCAAAAAATCTTTAAGGACAATAAAAAATTCTTTTTAAGTCCGCGGTAAAGGAGACGTGGCTATCGCAACAATCACACTGCAACATTTAGCCGCTTTCTCTAGATCTACAAGTTTACCCGCCGGGAATGTAGTACGACACGGTTGAATGATTCAATTTCTCTTTTATGTTCATTATAGTTTTAAAGTTGATATGAAAATTTAGTATTTTGTTAAACTAATAACATGTATGAAACTAATAACGTCGTATGAACTGAAAAGGCCTTCATTTTGAGAAAAGTCAAGACTGGAAATTTTTTCGTTTCATCAATTCAAGGGTATTAACTCGCATGGTTTATCTGTGAATTCCGACTGATTCTGTGGATATTCTATGGCAGTTTGGGGCATAATCCAGTAAGTGATGAGGCGTTCACAAATCTTTCTCTGAATAAATATTTAACGGTCTCCTTCTCCAACTTTCCATCACTTATCATGTATTGTCGATTGAATATAGGATTGAACGGGTAGGTCAACAACTTGAAACAAAATGGCGTCGTTCGCGTTCGCGAAGAATATGAACACGTGCTTTGAATGTGTATAAATATGTGTATGCAACTGATTTTTGCCATTCGTCGCCTTGACAATCCACAAAAGCGTGTATGGAAACGGGCATTAGTTACAGAAACAAATCACATAAAAGTGGCGTGTCCGCCACAGAAATGCTGACAAACACCAAGTCCCCTCTGCTCCCCAGCGGAGTAGAGGCAGTTCCTCTCCCATGAGAGGAGGGAGAGATTGATGAAGAAGAATTGGACCCTTTCGGACCAAGAAAAAGAGGGATGAGTGTGGCATCCCTCTCTATGGAATCTGGGCTATCCTCAGACGAAGAAACTTCCTGGACTTTGAAAACAAAAAAGAAAAGACGAGACTCACCAATCCCAACCCCCGAGAGGCCTGAAAACGCCTATGAATCTACTAAAACCGATACTGGACCTCCCCCGGAACTCAGTCAAAATGTACCAACCTGGTCAACAGACAGTCCCAGGAAATCAATAATCGATGGATCCTCCCATGAACCTAACAGAAATAAAAGACCCAGACCCACCCGAGGGCCTGGTAAAACGACAAGAGAACCGGTTATGAGCCCGGTCTTCTGCGACTACCCTGTGATCATTGAAGATGTTGGCAACAGCCAAAACACCCTCCAGGCTCTTGCTTGGAAACTTGCTGATATACTAAAAGGCTTGGTGGGCCCTGTCTGCACCATCAAACCTCTTGGGCGGAAAAAAACATTAATTGGCCGCAGTTGCCATCTTCAGCAGCAAAAACTACTGAAGCTTAAGAGACGGCGGTACAATGCACAGTGCCTATGCCCATGGTGGAAGGTGTTCAAGACAGCCATTCGTCTAACCTATAAAGACGGAACTCCATCCCAGGCAGTCAAAATGACCGTCCTAGCAAAGACCCTACCAAGGGCTTTGAAAGTTAACAAACGAGAGTACGCCGTGACTCCCTATGTAGCAGAAGTCACGCGATGCTACAAGTGCCAGCAGTTTGGACATGTCAAAAAGAAGTGCCCGGCAAAGGAGACCACCTGCCCGACTTGTGGCAAAACGGGCCATGTGGCTAACAAATGTACTGCACTGAAACGCAGGTGCATAAACTGTAAAGGAGAACACTCGGCAGCATATGGGGGCTGCCCAGCGCGACGTGAATGGTCGACTGCAAACTGCATAAGATCGGAACATTATGTGCCCAGGGCGGAGGCTTTCCGACAGGCCAAGAACATCCTCCTAGAAAAAAGAAAAAGAGAACAGACCACTGCGCAAGAGGCCCGTCCTCCTGTCCCGAACGCCTGGCAGCCAGAGAAACGCTCAGCCCCAATCACGAAACCAAAGGCTAGAACAACGGCCGCTCAGAAGACCCCTCCAGCAGAGACAACGGTTGAAAACCCTACTGCGGGACCCTGCCCGATGGACCCCATTGAGGAGCTCCGCATGGAATTAGCAGCAGAGAGAGAGGTAAGCGCATCCAAGCTGAACTGCAAAAACTTAAGGCCGCCAGTCGAGAAAACAAAGAACGAGCCCAAGCCCCGACAACCCCCCAAAAACGGAAGAAGGAGCCCTCCAAAAAATAACAACGGCACTGGAGAGCTGCCGAGGCCTCATCAATGATGATGTGGTACGCCTTGTAATGGCAATCATCGAATCCACCTGCTAAAATGGATAGCAAAAAAGACAGGAAGATGAGACAACAGCTGACAGTACTCCAGTGGAACTGTCGAAGCATTCGAAGAAAAGTCACCAGCCTCTCCCATTACCTCCAAGAACACTCCGGCATAGACATACTGATGCTTCAGTCACTCAACACTGAAGCCAAGGAGCTCCCTCATCTGCCTGGATATTACTATCCACCTGTGATGGGTTTAGAAAACAGAAAAGTGATGGTTGCCACGTACGTCAGCACGCGCCTGACATACACGGACCTCCAGACTCCTGCTGGCACAGTAGGATGTCGGCTCACCACGTGCGCTACAGCCATCTCTACGAAGGGTAACAAACAGACCAACCTAGTCAACGTTTATTACCCTGCTGGAAGCCTCAAAGAAGAAGACGTGGCATGGCTACAACATCTAGACAATCAAACTAGCAGTTGGGTGGTAGCTGGAGATTTCAACGTCAGCCACAGACTGTGGGACCACGACCAGACCCAAAACACTGGAAATCACCTGGCAAACGCAGTTACGGACTCCAATCTGTTTGCCGGTGATACAGCATTTTAGACCTGGCGCCCTGAGACTCATGCTCTTTGTGTGTGTATACACGAGCTGGTCCTTCTTGCCTGTTCCCACTTTGCCTACGCTGATCGTGCCGCCTCCTTCAGCGCCGGTCTCTTGAGAGTTTTGACGTTGTTTGTCCTGTATCGCCTACCCGTCATTCATTCCCATTTCGCCTATTCACCTCTCTGTGTCTTTCTCTGTGCTACACATAATACACAACACACACACACAAAGAGTCACACACACGGACGCACACACACACACACACACACACATGCACACGCTCACACCACCCCGACCCTATTCTACAATGCAATGAAGAAAATGATTTTTTTTTTTTTACACTTTAAAACACACACTCACACCCACACCCGCACACACACACAGGAACTTGGAATAGGCGAATCGGGTCACCAATTTAGTGATAGACGAATCGGGATTAGGCGAATCAGGAACAGGTGAGTTGGGAATCTGGATGACACCGTTATACAGTTAGTGAAGTCAACACAGAGATAAAATTATATGGTATAGCGGAGTGATTATTGTGGTGAAACCATAGCATCCCTTGAACGTTGAACTGATACACACAACGTGACGGCTTTCAAGTGGAGTGATGGCCAAGTGGTAACGCGTCCGCCTAGGAAGCGAGCTAGAGAATATGGGCGCACTGGTTCGAATCCCACAGTTGCCAGTATTTTCTCATTTGGAACAGACGAAAAACTGACGTTCCGTGTACAGCTTGCACTTAGCGCACGTAAAAGAACCCACATCAACGAAAGGTTGTTCCTGGCGAAATTATGTAGAAAAATCCACTTCGATAGGAAAACAAATATAATTGCAGGCAGACAAAAACGAAAAAACACAGAGATGGTGGTGCTCTCAGTATAGCGACACGCCCAAATTTCACACAGAAATCTGTTGTGACAAAAAGAGTAATACAATCAATACAATACGATGCATGTTAAGAAGAAAGGTTCCCTGTTTACTGCTTTGTTTCATGTTTTCTGTCTTCCTTTCTGTCTTGCTTCATTGCTATAATAATCTTTCTTGTGATAAGAATAATACTACGTACTCTGAAGAACTGTCACTGTTTTCTTGCGTGTTTATTATGTTTGTCATGTTTCCTACTTTCCTTTCTTTCTTTCTGCTTTCGCGTTTTTCTAAATTTGTTTTGCTGTTTCTTCCTTCGTATCTGCCCTTTTTTCTTCCTTCCTTTCTTTCGTAATGTGCTCGAGGCCTTTTGTTTGTCTGCTTTTGTAGTTCTTTCGAGGAGGAGGAGGAGGGGGATTAGAAGTGTAAGAAGAAGTGTAAGAAGAAGTGTAAGAAAAAAAAGAAGAAGAAGAAGAGAAGGAGGAGGAACAAGACCAAGAAGAACAAGAAGAAAGTTGTAACAGAAGATAACAGAGATCACAGTGTTTGAAAAGACAGACATAACTTTGCTCTAAAGCAGCACACCCATAAAGCAACACACCCATACAGCAACAAAGCAGCACACCCATAAAGCAACACACACATCAGGAACGAACTCTTCAAAAAAAACAAACAAAAAAAAAAACCGCACTCAAAGTGGCGCACTCATAAAGCAATGCACCCTTTAGGTTTTGCATCCATGAAGGAACGTACCCATAACGCCACACTGCAACGCACCCATCGGGCCACAAATGAATGTACTCCAGAAAAGAATATGCCCACAAGCCAATGTCCCCCTAAAATCCTGCCCCCATGACACAAGGTACCTCATATCCTGTCACCGTTTTCTAAAAATTTTCATTTGATCCAGAGTTACAGCCAACTGCTGGTCTGAAGATGGTGTTTATTTCTCAACTTTGGATACCATACATGCTCTGAGATGTCCCAAAATTGCAACAATTTAGTCAAAATTATGTGAACTATTAAAGTTGGGTTTTTATTTGCAAGTTGCAACCTCTGCCATCATTTCCAAACATTGTGTTGCTCTTGATGCAGAAAAGGTATTCATTCAGCTTCAGTAAGGCAGTTGCAATCATGTTTAAGGAGACCTAGATGTATGTGTACTGAAAGATGTGACCAAACACAATACAACTGACAACAGATGAACTGAAGGAAATGACCTCAGAACAGTGGTAGAGATCCGTAGCTCCAATGCAAGTGAGCTTAAAAAAAAAAAAAAAAAAAATCATAGGAGTAGCCAGAGCTGTCACTTCTGGATGGAAACTGACTTTACCAACAAAGAAATGATACAAATCAATTGTTGAAGACAAAATTATTCAATGGAAAAAATACTGCAGTAGGCCATCCTGTTTACCACAGAATATTTGCTATGTTGTGATAAAAACAGGTTGGTCTACTGCAGTATTTTTTCCATTGAATATCACATGAAAATATGCATATGTATAATGCATGCTCGCTTTAACTGCCTTATAATTATGGAAGGCAAATAATAATTTTCAATAACTGCTTGCAAACGTACTTTGATTTGGCCTTAAGTGTATGGAATACAACTTCAACGGCCTTCTTCCACTGATCTCTCTCTCTCTCTCTCTCTCTCTATATATATATATATATATTTAGCACAATATTGGTGCAGGCGATTTCTCTCTCACTGGCTGTAAACTTTCAGAATCAAATCTCGACAGTATTCTTCTGAAATTAAAAATGTTGATGGAGAAAATCATGTTCCAACTTGTTTTTCCCCTTTACCCAGGATGCTCAAGACTTCCGGCCATACCTCTAGTTGTAATCAATCTTGGTTTTGTATGTTGAGGGTGACAGGGAGGAGTATGATGGATATCAGCCTTGTCTTTATCTTATGGAAAACAATATATGCACAATCCATCTTTTATATTTCAACTAAGTGGGTTTATCACAGTAAATCATTATCACCGGAATAGAAACAACAGACTCTCTGAATGGTATAGATGTACATTGATGTAGTATTCATACTGAGTGTCAGGTCAGGTTATTAGATCTGCTACTGGTAACCTGTAATCCAGTACAACCTGTTCAGGGTCGGGTTGCCGGCGACTAAACCGGCACTCCCACCGCTCCCTTCCGGGACTGGTGAGGCGGGTGGCTAGACACCCTTATGGAGATCCATAAAAGGGCGTTGGCTCAGGAGAGCCACCGACGGCCATCTAGCTCCACTGTGCTGTGTGCATGCCACACGCAGTTGGCCCCCGGGGTGTGTCTACCCATGCATGCGAAGTCTGGATCCGGCAGAATCTGCGGAAGAAACCTATCGGTTCAACAGAGAGGAAGGCGGTTACAGCAACGCACTGTGGAGTGCAGAGAGCAAGATGAGACACCGAAAGGATATCTTGGTCATCCACTGCATCCGTGCTCATCCTCCAGTCGTCTCGACTTAGTCTTGCCACTGGAAACTGGTGGACCCGGACGAGAGAGTGAGGTCGACGTTGCGCAACTCCTCTTCACTTTAAACAAACTCATCGCGCAAGTCATCAGTCATCCAAAATGACCTTTCATCCTTCATCCTTTCATCACCCCCAAGTCCTGTGGCGACAGGCGAGCGACGAAACGACAGGTGTGGGTACACTGGCAGTCGCAGCCGCAGACCTGCACGCAGGCGGCTCAGGCCATAGGGTCGTTCTTCGTCGACAGGAGCAGCGATGGAGCTCGGCAGCCGTCTGAGCGTCTGAGCAGCCCTCTTTAGGAATGCACTGCTCACCTCCCTGGCATGAGGAAGGGGCTAGAAAAGGTGCCCTAAAAATTGCCTGCTCCATATCACCCTGGCCAGCATACCGCGGCTGGCAGGGACCCTACATCAGCGGTCGAAACAACAAGAAAGAAAAGATAAAAAACAAGGATCGTTCCTCTCACCATTGGTGCTTGGAACATAAGGACTCTCCTGAACAGAGATAACGCGGACAGACCCCAAAGGAGAACGGCACTAGTTGCATCCGAACTCGCCAGATACAACATTGACATCGGAGCCTTGAGTGAGACTCGGCTTGCAGGCGAAGACGAGCTCTGTGAACAGGGATCTGGTTACACCTTCTTCTGGAGTGGACAAGGAAGCGAAGAGCGACGTGAGGCTGGCGTTGGTTTTGCAGCACTTGTCAGCAAGCTAGCTGGAATCCCAAAGGGAGTCAATGATAGGCTTATGACCATGAAACTCCCACTGGCATCTGGCCAGAAGCACCTCACCATTGTCAGTGCCTATGCCCCAACCATGACCAACCCGGATGAAGTGAAGGCGAAGTTCTACGAGGACCTTCACTCTGTCATTGCTGCTATCCCTAAAGCAGACAAGCTCATCATTCTTGGGGACTTCAATGCTAGAGTTGGCTCTGACTACATCTCCTGGGATGGAGTGATTGGAAAGCACGGTGTGGGCCACTGCAACCCAAATGGATTGCTTTTGCTTCAGACCTGTGCAGAGCACGAACTGCTGATAACCAACACAGTTTTCTGCCTCCCTACCCGTAACAGGACGTTATGGATGCACCCTCGCTCAAAGCATTGGCATCTCATCGATTACGTCATCGTCAGGAAAAGGGATAGGCAAGATGTACGTGTGACAAAAACAATGTGCAGCGCTGAGTGTTGGACAGACCATCGCCTTGTCTCGAAGCTGAATATTCGAATCCAGCCCAAGAGACGCCCCCAAGGCCAGAAGGCTCCAAAACGGCTCAACATCGCTAAGCTGAAAAACATCACCATCAAACAGTCCTTTGTGGAGCTGCTGGAAGATCGTCTGGAATCCGCCTCTCTGGACAACCAGAATGTGGAGTCTGACTGGAGGACCCTGCGTGAGCTGATCTATAGTACAGCTTCAGAGACCCTGGGACCCATGACCAGAAAGCACAAAGACTGGTTTGATGAAAACTGTGATGAAATCAAGCAGCTTCTGGATGAGAAACGCCGTCTGCATCAAGCCTACCTGAGCAACCCAAAGTCCACATCAAAAAAGGATGCGTACGATGCCATCCGCAGGACTGTTCAGCAAAAGTTATGCCAGATGCAGGATAAGTGGCTGAGTGACAAAGCTGATGAGATCCAGGGATATGCTGACAGGCACGATATGAAGAGGTTCTATGATGCCTTAAAAGAAGTCTACGGCCCCACATCCTCAGGATCATCCCCCCTCCTCAGTACAGATGGGAATACCTTGATCACCGAGGAGAAAATTCTCGAACGCTGGGCTGAGCACTTCAACAGTGTCTTAAATCGCCCTTCCTCCATAAATGATGAAGCCATAGACTGTCTCCCACAAGTCCCCATCAACGAAGCACTGGACGATCCGCCAACACCTCTTGAGACCCAGAAAGCAATCCGTCTGCTATCCAGTGGCAAAGCACCTGGCTCAGACTCCATACCAGCAGAGGTCTACAAGGATTGAGGCACTGTGCTGACTGAGAAGCTCCATCAGCTGTACTCACTCATGTGGAAAGAAGAGACGATCCCCCAGTATTTCAAAGATGCATCTATCATTCACTTGTACAAGCGAAAGGGGAACCGGCAAGCCTGTGATAACCATCGGGGCATTTCCTTGCTCTCCATCGCAGGCAAGATACTTGCCAGGATCCTACTAAACTGCCTCACAGCACACCTTGACCAAGGTCACTTGCCTGAGAGCCAATGTGGATTCCGGAAAGAGCGCGGAACCACCGACATGGTGTTTGCTGCAAGGCAGCTGCAAGAGAAATGTCAGGAGCAAAATGCTGATCTGTTCTCCACCTATGTCGACCTCACTAAGGCCTTCGACACCGTGAGTAGAGAGGGACTGTGGAAGATCATGGCCAAGTACGGATGCCCTCGGAAATTTATTTCCTTGGTCAGTCAATTCCATGAAGGCATGCAGGCTCGAGTCCAGGACAATGGCGAAACATCTGCTCCTTTTGCTGTCACAAATGGTGTCAAGCAAGGCTGTGTCCTGGCTCCAACACTGTTCAGCCTCATGTTCTCTGCAATGCTTACTGATGCCTTCAGAGATGGCGATGTTGGAATCGGCCCTAAAGTACCAAACAGATGGCAAGTTGTTTAACCTCAGAAGGCTTCAAGCAAAAACGAAGGTAATGACAGACATCATCAGAGACTTTTTGTTTGCTGATGATTGTGCCCTCAACGCTGGATCTGAAGCTGACATGCAACTCAGCGTCGACAAGTTTGCCACTGCCAGCAGGAACTTCGGCCTTACCATCAGCACAAGGAAAACTGAAGTTCTCCATCAGCCAGCACCAGGGAAACCCTACGTTGAGCCCAACATCACAATCAACGGTCAGAGACTCAGTGCGGTGGAGTGGTTCACATACCTTGGCAGCACACTGTCACGAAATGCGACCATCGACGATGAAGTGAACGTCAGGATTGCAAGAGCAAGCGCAACTTTTGGTAGACTCAATGCAAATGTCTGGAACAGAAGAGGCATTAGTCTTGAGACCAAGCTAAAGGTCTACAGAGCAGTAGTTCTCCCCACACTACTGTACGCCTGCGAAACTTGGACAGTGTACCAACGACATGCCAAGAAGCTGAACCACTTCCACACAACATGCCTCAGGAAGCTACTGAACATCAAGTGGCAAGACAGGACCCCAGACACAGAGGTGCCCGCAAAAGCCACCCTTCCCAGCATCTTCACCATCCTGATGCAGTCCCAGCTTCGCTGGGCTGGACACGTGGCGCGCATGCCAGACCATCGGCTGCCCAAAAGGCTCTTCTATGGCGAGCTGCAACAAGGGAAAAGATCACACGGAGGTCAGAAGAAGCACTTCAGAGATACTCTGAAAGTGTCTCTGAAGGCGTTTGATATCAACCCTGACTCCTGGGAGGAACCTGCAGTAGACCGTGACAAATGGCGCGCTGCTGTGCACAAAGGCGCCAAGTTGTGCGAGGCCAACAGGACTGCTGCAGCTGTTCAGAAGAGGCAGGCCAGAAAGTCACGGGCAAACAAGCTCCCTGACAATGGTATGCCTGTCTTTGTCTGCCCCAACTGTCAGCGAACATTTCGTGCGCAGATTGGACTATTCAGCCATCTGCGCATTCACAGATAGATTCATGAGCATTCTCCCCCCCACCCCACCATCACCCTCCCCCCATCCCCCAGCTGGATGACAACGATGGTCATCATCGATCTCGATGGACACACCACCACCACCATTCATACTGATCAGGAACACTTCATATTTGCATTCTGTGGTAAATATTACATATATATATTTACGAATATTTTGTAGCTACTATTAAAAACGTTTAGGTTGAAATTTCCGAATGTTTATGGTAATCATAATGGGCGCATTTTTCTCGCTATCTTTGTCATAATGCCTATGGTCATTCTGATGGAGATAAGATTTCAGAAAAGTGACATCAATGTCTATAATGATGCCAAGTTTATGTCCACGGCAGTGGTTCATATAATGAGAAAATGCAGTTTTAAAGTTTAAACATACAGGGACACTCACATACCTACACATCAACACTAAGACAGCCAAATCAGAATTATTACACAGTTCCACTTTCTCAACACGAGATAAAACGTGTCAAGTTATATCCATAATGTCTTTACACATGTCGTGACACGAGGCTGAACCTTCTTCTGTGTTCGTGGGCTGCAACTACCACGTTCACTCGTATTTACACGAGCGGGCTAATACGTGTATGACTGTTTTTACCCCACCATGTAGGCAGCCATACTCCGTTTTCGGGGGTGTGCATGCTGGGTATGTTCTTGTTTCCATAACCCACCGAACACTGACATGGATTACAGGATCTTTAACGTGCGTATTTGATGTTCTGCTTGCGTATACACACGAAGGGGGTTCAGGCACAAGCAGGTCTGCACATATGTTGACCTGGGAGATCGGAAAAATCCCCAGACGCCGTTACCAGGGACCCTGAGATTGAAAGTCCAACGCTTTAATCACTCCGCCGGCGATTGCGCCTGTCGAGGCTGAACCAAAACGAATTTCTATGATGCACATCAAAGCAAGCAGATGCTCTGTCTGCTACTCTGTTCCCGACTGATTATCACACAACTTTTGTTATAATCCCAGTACTCTGAATGAAGAACAGGCATGAAGCAATGACAAAACACTGTCTGACCCTCTTTCTTCTTCCGTCATTAAACAAAACACTCAAAAACCACTAGACACGGAAAATTAGTTTATTACAAATACAAAATTTCAATAAAGTGCAGATTTACAACAACAACAACAAAACCTACCTGTAGGGAAACATTTCCAACATGCGCACCTTCTCGAAATCAGCAACCAAACTTCAGATTCCCAGAGTTTTGAGATTGTTCAGATATTTACAACTGGGAAAAAAACACAATCAAGCAATATAGAATAACAGCATCCAATTTCCACAATATCAAGAATCCTTTTTGTCAGAAACTAAAAAGACAAAGTTGAGTAATATGCACCGAGTTCTATTCAGGTCACAGGTGTTAAAAAATATCCCCTGCCCCCAAAAGGTGTCAGATCAAAGGGAACGTATTATCATCACTAACTGCTGACAGGGTCCGTAAATCAACGGCCATATTTCAATCACAGAACAGAGAGACCAGACGTTGCTGTCAGCATCAACATTATTATATATCTGTATATACATTATTATATATCTGTATATCTTCCAAGTAATAAGAAAAAGTACAGTTTGCTTCTTCTCCATTGTTCAATGCCTATCTCACTCTTAGGGAGGAGGGATGAGCTCTGTATCATTCTCCCTGGCCATCAGCTCACTTCACCTCAACAACATTCTTTGGTCATAATAAAAATTTGCAACTTTGTGCAAACGTCTGCACATTGTTAAGTAAAATTTCTCTGTCTTCTACTTGTCATCCTGAGTCAGAAACCTGAAATCATGTGTGACACTGACACACATACCATTTACCATCTATACAAATTGACTAAAGCTCACATACCTTGAACAATCAACCCATCCCATTAAAAACCAATAACAAGAAAATCCCAAATAATCAATCATCAACATCCCAACAAAACACACAAGCTTCAATCAAACAACATCAAAGAGTGACTTGTTCCCCACCCCTATCACAAAGCTGAATTTTGGTTCTGATGTGTATGTTTACCTCTGTTATGTTTTGGTTATGCCAGTGACTGCCAGAACTTGTGATCTGCAGCATAAAAGTCATGAACAAACTGATGCATGTTCCCAAGTTGGCCAGCAATTGCTCTAGACATGCAACAAGTAGTAAATGATTTTATCTAAACTCTAAATGTTGTTTTACTTTTTGTAATTGTGGAAATGTGTAACAAATCCTGCAGCAACATTCATTCGTAGTAATATGATGTATTGTGACTCACTGACGCCCAGAAGACCTGAGTTTAAAAAAAAAAAATGTAGTATGGATAACGAACCATTCTTCTTCCTCTTCTACTCCTCCTCAAGTCACGCAGAGAAGCAGCTCCTTTCTAGCTCCTTTCTAGGCCACCATCCCCTTGGGCTTCTCTTTGTTGAAGACACTGATAATGCACTCTGCGGCCAAGAGGGACATCTGGTTGCGGGAGTCCCAGGTGTTGGAGCCCATGTGGGGGGTGACCGCACAGTTGTTCAAGTGAACCAGGGGGTGGTCCTTGGGCAGAGGTTCAGGCTCCGTCACATCTACCGCTGCCCCACCAATCACCCCGTTCTCCAGGGCAACGACCAGCTCTTCGTGGTTGATCACTCCTCCCCGCCCCGTGTTGACGATGATCGCAGTGTTCTTCATGCTGTGGGCAAAGTCAGGCATAGCTTAGTTTGATAGGAGTTTTTTTTCCATCACATATTTTCAAACTTCAGTGCCACATCATAGTTTGAGGTGTTTTTGTCATCAATTGTTTTATCTATAAAAATACAGTTTCACATCTTAGTTGGTTTAAACATTTTTAATATCGAGAAACATGGTGGAATACAGCGTTCAGTATCAGTATCACTAGCTCAAGGAGGCCTCAAGGGAACTAATAACTGGGTCACCTCGTAATAAAGTATTTACGTTTGCATTATTTACAGGGAGAGTAGCAATTGTCTTCTCTCTTATAGTTATATTGTTGTAATTTGGGCAGTGTAAAAGAAAATGTTCGACTGTCTCTTCAGGATATTCACAAGAACAATTTGTATGCAGTAGAAGATGAGGATCAAACAAATCTTGGTTAAGGTTACTCATATTTAAGCGAAGTCTACAATGACATTTTTTTCTTTTCTGTTACCAGTGTGATAATGTGGGGAGACGGCTGTGTCACTAGAGGAAAGGTATCTTTTTAACGGGCTTAAAGAATCACTACATTTTATGTTATCAGGGACTGTTCCATAGTTTGGTTGTAGATGGAATAAATGAATCAGAGTTTAAGTTAGTTTTACAATGTGTCACAGCTCTCTCAAGTGGTCTACGTCTGTGGCAAGGATTATTAGCTGAAACTAGAGGGGGTGTGAGGTCAGACAAGTATTTTGGACAGCTACCGTCCACCATTTTGTGATATTATACTAGTTTGTGTCTTTGACTACGTTCCTTCAAGGAACATAAACCCAACTTTTCAATTAATTTTCTATGACTTGTTCCTTTAACTGCTCCTACTATGATTATTACAGCTTCTAACATGTTTTTCTGTGCATCACTGCAATTATCCCACAGAATACCTGTGAAATCAAAATGAGGTAAAATAAATGATTTATACACGGTCTCTAATACTTTTCTGCTTAATTTATATTTGTAATATTTCAAGCAAGAAATCAGCATTCTTACCTTATTGGCAATACTGTTAATATGCCCCCCCCCACCACCCCCCCGACCCCCCCCCACCCGCCATTTGCAGATCCCCGTGGAACACCTACAGGAACTAACTGTAAATCTGATTTTTCACCCCTTAAAGCCTGAACCGGACTATAAATGGCGGGCGATTTGAATCAAGCCAGTTTCTCACCAGAGTCTGACACTGTGACGTCGGTGAAGGTTTATTCAAAATAAAAGCCTAATAAAGCTACGGTTTGGCTTCATTTATAGCAGCTTCCAATCTAGACCTGAATTGACTTTGGAAAGTACAAAATGTGTCAGCTACACGTAATACAAAATTTGAATGCAGAGAAAAGGGGCGCAACCGAAACCTTGCTCTCGGGAGTTAAGACTTTAAGACTACAGTCTGGAATTGATGTGACAGATAATCTTGAAAGAAGTCCTGTAATTTGCCACGTATACCAATGGCATTTAACTTTAAAAAAAAAACTCGCGTGCCACACCCGATCAAAAGCCTTTGAAATATCAAAATATACAACTTTGGTAGGGATACCTTGGTCCTATGTACCACATAAATCATCATAAATATTTATTTATTGGTTAACAGTTGAATCACCATGAATTAATCCAGATTGTGCATGTGCAATGATATTAGTTATTGTGAGACTGGTGATATACATGTCTATGGATGCATTTTTCTAACACTTTACCTACACAGCTTCATAATCATGAGATGGGACGGTAATTTGAGCACAGCTCCCTTTCACACTTTTTATGTAAAGGAGTCACATGTGCGATTTTCTGATCCAAACATTTATCAAATAACCTGGTTAGTGGTTCATTTATAATGTTGGCAGATGCAGTGAGTAATCTGTTATGTATAAGACATGGCCCAGTAAACGTGTTAATGTTTGTAATACCTCAGTCACTTCTGGGACTGTAAAACTTAATTCAGATATTTCAGTTTCTAGCGAGGGATAACTCGAAGAGTACCACTGCTAGAGTCTATCGTTGACTGCTCAACAAAACATCCATTCATTATGTTAGTTTTTTCTTTATTTGTGTAGTACATCTTTGTTACCAAATTGTGAAGGATCAGAAGCCTTTTTATTCAAATCTTCTAGGTATTCGATTTTCCTATTTCTAACTTTCGATACTACAAATTCCTAAATTGACGGAAGCTTTGCCAGTCTCCTGGTAAATTGCTTCTTTTTGCTTTCTTGTGGAGGTCTTTACGTTGTTCAATTAAGAATAGAATTTCACCGGTCATCCATAGTGTATTACCAGAGCAGATTTTAACCTGCTTGAAAGGTATGCATGGTTTAGCTATATCAAGTAAAATTTCACTAAACAGTTCTGCACTTTTATCTACAGTTTCCTTGGATAATACAATATCCCAATTAATCCCTAATAGTAAACGTTGTAATTTTTCCACATCTAAATTCTTGTAGTTGTAGTTATCGATAGTCCTCTTAACTGAAGTTTTTCCAGTAAACGAATTCTTTATGGAAACACAAGGAACACTGTGGTCACTACAGATGGGGGATAAGACATCAACAGATTGAATGATTTGTGGACTTTGGGTTATTATCAAATCTAAACATGTACTGGTAGTTTCAGTCACTCGTGTAGGTTGGTTGGTCAGTTGATACAAGTCATATAGGTTTAATATGTCAAGGAAGTGCTGTGATGGTCTGTTCATGAAGTCAGTATTGAAATCTCCAAATATTAAGAACTTACTCGACGTACTGTTGGCTTTGTTAATACTATCACTAATTAGTTGCCAGTAATTTACTGGTGAACTAGGAGGGCGATAAAAAAAGACCCAATAAGGAAACTTGTCTTGTCAAGTTTTGTTTCTATCCATACAGCTTCTAAGTCAGGTACTGAGAGGTCGTGGCGTACTTTACAATATAGAGAATGTTTTACATAAATTGCAACACCACCGTGAGGGTCATTTGGCCGGTCACGTCTGAAAGGTGGGTGAAAATTAGTCAGTTACTGTCGCTGTTACAAACGGTATCCGAAAGCCATGTTTCGGAATCAGTATTCACATCATAATTACTTAATTCCAAGTCTAAAATGTCTATCTTATTTCTCAGACATTGATATGTATGGCACGGAGCTCACCACCTACAGCTGGTCCTGGGTTGTTAGTATCAAAAACATGAAGAAGAAGAAAACTATGCATCTTTCAATGTCAAAACAACTGTTACAGTCTTTACCACTGGTTCTGTTCATACATTTGATACATACATATTATTAAGAAGATATTTTCAATATCTAGTAAGAATAAAGATAAAGTGGACAATTTCAGAAATGCAATTAAAAACAAATCAAGTAAACAAACAAAAAATGGCTCAGCAACTGATGAGCACAAGCATGATATGGATCTCCCTCAAGCCACGTTGTGATTACATAGCATTTTAACCGAGAAAAAAACGTGAAAGTGTTTAGATTTATTAATATATTTAACACATGAACATACTGAAAAAATGCATATTATCATCTCTTCTGCAGTCTTACAGAAAACGTCGTGTTCCAGTTAACTGTTCACAATGAATCGAACACGCCTTCTCTCTCTCTCTCTCTCTCTCTCACACACACTCACACACGCACACTCCACACACACACATATGCACAAGCACGCCTGCATGCCCGTTCATGAGCGACGATGGGCGCACGTGCATGGGATGGTTTACATTCATAAAGGCAGGATCCTGTTATGATTTCCCAAATGTCCAGTTTGTAACAAGGCGATGTGTTACGTTATATCAGGGTTACAAAAAAACTATACATTGAACCATTTGCAAGGCTATGATGCATAACACTGTCATGTCTCCACACAAACACACATACACAAACATGCACACATGCATACACACACACACACAGACAAACTCATACCATGCTTACACACACACGCGCGCGTGCATGCGCATACGCATACACACACTTTTATACGATCAAAATATGTCAAAATCATAAACATAGCCTTTTCCACCATCAAGTCATATGGGGACTTATCCATGGACATTCCATTTACAGCAGCTGCACCAGTATGTGCCAATTCATTCGATCATATATGTATCGTTGTATGTCACAGGAAGGCACTTGCATGCACTTGATTCGGAATGGGGGGGAATCCAATTCCAAGTTAAAGGAGGACTTTTCAGTGAGTTTTCCAGCTGCAGCCTCTTATACAGATAGCTGAGCACTGTCCATAAACATTCAAACTTCAGCAATTGCACCGATAGGTGTTAATTCCTAAAAAAAATCCATGTACAGATAGTTGAGAGTCATCTCCACATTAGCCCCGTACATAACCCCAGCCAGTGTGAAGTCCAAATTCACATCTCAGTTTGAGGTGGTTTTCGTTATCATTATTTTCTTATTCATCAAATGTTTTATCAGATCTGTATAATTACAGTATGCCCAAGGAGTAGGAATGAAGAAATCGGCTCTGGAAAAACAACAACATATATTTGTGTGCCTGTGACTTAAAAAACCCACCAAGAATCATCCTGAATATCTATTGTGTCAAATGATTTGGAACTGAATAAACTTTTAATTTCCATATGAAAAAGGCACAGGAAAATTCGTATCTTCTTTCTGCACTACTCAAACGATGACAAGTATTGCAAGTGGAGGAGTGACGTCATGCAGGACAGATTATTCAGCCACAATATGCTCATGGAAAAACCCACATATTTGTCTGCCGTGGCTTCAAAACAAGAATTTTCCTGAACATACATGTGGTGTCAGACGATTCAGAATTCAGTGAATTTTATATATCGATATGACATAGGCACAGGAAAATTCGTATTTTCCCCTCTGTACTCAAATAAAGACAAGAATGGCAAGTGGAGGTGTGACGTCATGCAATACAGATTACACAGCCACAAGAGAGCCGACGGCGACTGTGAATGTTCAAACATTTCACGACCATGAGCTGATGCATGAATCTTCGATCCAGATCAAACTAACGTTGACGAACGGTAGTCATCAGATACCGATACAGAAGTTGGGACTATAATAAGCCTCACGGCTTTTCGAATTCCCTTCTTGAAATATGTATTTTGGGGTTTGCATTTGCATGCTAATTTGCCTATCAATTAATTGTCAAAATCACTTTTCTGAGCTAATGATCTAAGGTCGTTATCCAGAAGATTCTTGAAGTTGGTTACAGTGTTAGCTGATTTTGTTACATTTAATAGTGCACTCCAACATTTAACAGCTCTGATGCTGAAGAATGATTTGCAAACATTTGTCCTAAAAATTTGTATATAAAAATTGTTATTTGAACTTCTGGTTATATCAGATTTGTTAGTTGAGAAAAGAGTGTTGGGTCAAAGTCATCAATTTTGTTTATGATCTTGAAAACTTGTATCATATCTCCCCTACAGTGTCTGTATTTGAACGAGTGTAAATTCAGTTGCATCAACCGATTTTTGTGATCTAATTCCCACAGTTCTGGCACCATTCTTGTTGCTCTCTTTTGAACCCGTTCAATTGCCACAGATTGCCTTTTTAATCCATGATACTAAATTATATTTCCATATTCTAGTATCGGTCGCTTTATTTATAGCTGACTGAATGTAGGCATCAAAAGACAAATTTTGATCAAATATTACACCCAGGCCTTTTTTGTAAATATATCTTTATCCATAAACGTAAACGTTCTCCTTGTAATACCCAATATCTCATTCGCTTTATTTATAGCTGACTGAATGTAGGCATCAAAAGACAAATTTTGATCAAATGCTACAGCCAGGTCTTTTCCTCAACACACTCCGAAATAACACTAGTAGTTTCGTCTGTTTCATAACATTGTCATGTTTTGAATTATTCTTTCTTAAGTGTAGAACTTTACATTTGGACACGTTAAAATACAAATTCCACTTATTTGACCAATTTAGTAATTTATTTATATCATCTTGCAATTTCATGGAATTTTCAGTTTTATCATAAATTTTAGTATCATCAGCAAAAACCTTACAACAGCCACTTACACATTCTGGTAAATCATTTATAAATATAGTGAATAAAATTGACCCCAGAATACTACCCTGGGGAATCCCACTTAGAACCTGTGAAACTGATGAATAGCTTTTACCTACACGCACCTGTAGTTTCCCAGACAGGAATACTGTGATCCATTTTGAAATATTATCTGTAATGCCATATGCCTCTAACTTTGACAATAACTTGACATCACATCCTCCATCACATCTAAAAGCTGTGTTATACATGATCCATGTCATGATGTGTATCGTCACATAATCAGCTGACGTAAAATCAGCCCAGAACATAGACTCAATTACCATAGTGTCTGTGGCCTGGAAGCGCAAATCCACTGAATGTTACAATTGAAGTCATGATCATGTCGTTTGTATGCAGGATTACCAACAGGGGGTTAGGGGGTGCACGGGAGGGGTAGTACCTCTAGAAGGGGGGGGGGGGGGGGGGCTTGTCACGCTCTTCCGGGAGTGGTTCGTCCTCTATTGGTCCCCACCAGCACCCAGCTCTCACCTATGGGTCCTAGAAGCTGCTAGCATGCGGCAGCGCCCAACTCCCGGGCAACGGCTTTGACAGGCTAAACTAGGTGAGGGTAGCCGACGGGTCTCAAACCCTTGGTGAGTTAGGGCTTGTCTACCCAAGCATGTGAAGACTGGATCCGGCGGACTCTGCGGAAGAAACCTTCATGGTTCAACGGAGAGGAAGGCAGTTGCAGCAAAGCACTGTGGAGTGCTGAGGGCAGGAGGAGGCACATAGGGCATCCTGGTCATCCACTGCATCCGTTTCCATCTCCAGTCGTCTTGACGTCGTCTTGCCACTGGATACAGACGGTCTCGGACAAGAGAGTGAGGTCGACGGTGCGCACCTCCTCTTCACTCTAAACAAAGTCATCGCGCAAGTCATCAGTCATCCTTCATCATTTTCCCCAAGCTCTGTGGCGACAGGCGAGCGACGAAGCGACAGGTGTGGGTACACTGGCAGTCGTAGCCGCGGACCTGCACACAGGCGGCTCAGGCCATAGGGTCGTTTTTTTACTGACTGGAGCAGCGGTGGAGATCGGCAGCCCCCTGAGCGACTGAGCAGC
The DNA here is from genome assembly GCF_041734735.1 of Babylonia areolata. Classification (NCBI taxonomy): domain Eukaryota; kingdom Metazoa; phylum Mollusca; class Gastropoda; order Neogastropoda; family Buccinidae; genus Babylonia; species Babylonia areolata. The sequence continues at coordinate 34,419,385 of NC_134886.1, forward strand.
CCTCTTCAGGACAGCACTGCTCACCTCCATGACATGAGGAAGGGGCTAGAAAAGGTGCCCTAAACATTGCCTGCTCCACACCACCCTAGTCAGCATACCGCGGCTGACGGGGACCCTACTCAAGCGGTCGACACACAAAGGAAAGAAAGAAGAAAACAAGGAGCACCCCATTGACCATTGCCACATGGAACGTGCGTACGCTTCTGGACAGAGGCAACTCGGACAGACCACAGAGACGCACAGCACTCATTGCGAGTGAATTAGCCAGGTACAACATCGACATCACTGCCTTAAGTGAGACCAGACTGGCAGAAGAACGCGAACTCTGTGAGTGAGGCGCAGGCTACACCTTCTTTTGGAGTGGTCGCGGACCTGAAGAGAGACGTGAGACTGGAGTTGGCTTTGCAGTGAAGACAACCCTCGTTGGCAAGCTGGCTGGCCCCCCGAAAGGAGTGAATGATCGCCTGATGACGATGAAACTCCCCTTATGCAACGGGAAGAAGTTTACCATCATTGTCAGCGCCTACGCGCCCACCATGACCAACCCGGATGAGATCAAGGACAAGTTCTACGAGGACCTGAACGCTGTCATCACCACTGTTCCCAACGCAGACAAGCTCATCATTCTTGGTGCCTTTAACGCGAGAGTTGGCTGTGACAGCACCTCCTGGGAAGGCGTGATTGGGAAGCATGGGGTTGGTAACTGTAACAGCAATGGTCAACTACTTCTCCAGACATGTGCCGAGCACAACCTTCTTATCACAAACACCGTCTTCTGCCTCCCTACCCGTAACAGGACGTCATGGATGCATCCTCGCTCTGGGCATTGGCATCTCATCGACTTTGTCATTGTCAGGAAGAGGGACAGGCAGGACGTACGAGTCACGAGGGCCATGTGCGGCGCTGAGTGCTGGGCAGACCACCACCTTATCGTCTCCAAACTCAATCTCCGCATCCAGCCCAAGAGACGGCCTCAGGGCATGAAAGCACCCAAACGCCTGAATGTCAACAAGCTAGAGCTAGGCAACATCAAGCAGAGCTTTGCTGATACCCTGGAGGAACGCCCTGAGTCCACCGTGCTAGACAACCAGAATGTGGAGTCAGCATGGGGCGCACTGCATGAGACGGTGTACAACACTGCCACGGAGTGCCTTGGACCTTCTGCCAGGAAGCACAAAGACTGGTTTGATAAGAACTGCACTGAGATCAAGCAGCTTCTGGAAGACAAATGCCAAGCCTACAGAGCCCACATTGAAGATCCCAAGTCACAGTCAAAGAAAGACATACTGAAGAGCGCATGCAGCACCATCCAGCGGAAGCTGCGGCAGATGCAGGATTCCTGGTTGAGCAACAAAGCTGATGAGATCCAGGGCTTTGTGGACAGGAACGACATGAAGAACTTCTATAGCGGCCTGAAAGAAGTCTACGGTCCCACCACCTCTGGATCTGCTCCACTCCTCAGTGCTGATGGTTCTACCCTAGTCACTGACAAGGACGGGATCCTTGAGAGATGGGCTGAACACTTCAACAGCGTACTGAACCGCCCTTCCACCATCAATGATGAAGCCATCGACCAACTCCCCCAGGTGCCAGTCAGTGAGTCGTTGGATGCCATTCCAACTTTGGAGGAGACCCAGAAAGCTATCCGTCTGCTATCCAATGGCAAAGCCCCTGGCTCAGACTCCATTCCAGCTGAGGTCTACAAAGAAGGCGGTATGGCGCTGACTGAGAAGCTTCATCAGCTGTTCCAGCTCATCTGGCAGCATGAGGCAGTTCCACAGGACTTCAAAGACGCTTCCATCATACACCTGTACAAGCGCAAAGGAAATCGTCAGGCCTGTGACAACCATCGTGGAATATCCCTGCTGTCCGTCGCAGGAAAGACTCTGGCCAGAGTGCTACTCAACTGTTTCATAGGGCACCTTGAGCAAGGTCTCCTACCAAAGAGCCAGTGTGGCTTCCGGAAAGAATGCGGGACTATCGACATGGTGTCTGCTGCCAGGCAGCTCCAGGAGAAGTATCAGGAACAGATCGCCGACCTTTACTCCACCTATGTCGATCTGACCAGGGCCTTTGATACTGTTAGCAGAGATGGCCTTTGGAGAATCATGGCGAAGTACGGATGTCCCAGAAAGTTCATCACCATCATACGGCAACTACATGATGGGATGCTCGCCCGAGTCCAAGACAACGGAGAGACTTCAGAACCATTCCCTGTTTCTAACGGAGTCAAGCAAGGGTGTGTTCTTGCCCCCAGCCTGTTCAGTCTCATGTTTTCAGCCATGCTGACAGATGCTTTCAGAGACGCTGACGTAGGCATTGGCATCAGGTACCGCACAGATGGCTCACTCTTCAACCTCAGGAGGCTTCAAGCAAAAACCAAGGTGAGGACAGACACCGTCAACGACTTCCTGTTTGCTGATGACTGCACTCTCAACGCTGCCTCTGAAGCTGACATGCAACACAGCGTCGACAAGTTCTCTGCTGCCCGTGACATCTTTGGCCTCACAATCAGCACAAAGAAGACTGAAGTGATGCACCAGCCAGCTCCAGGAAAGCCTTACGTTGAACCAAACATCTTCATCAATGGGCAACGACTGAACGCGGTGGACAAGGTCACATACCTGGGCAGTACACTCTCTTGCACAGTTGTCATCGACGACGAGGTGAATGCCAGACTCGCCAAAGACAGCGCTGCCTTCGGCAGACTCTATAAGAACGTTTGAAACAGGAGAGGCATCACCCTGGAGACGAAGCTTTAAGTATACATGGCCATAGTTCTGACCACACTGCTCTATGGATCTGAATCATGGACGGTCTACAAACGCCACGCCAAAAAGCTGAACCACTTCCACACCACCAGCCTCAGAAAACTTCTCGGCATAAAGTGGCAAGAGAAGATCCCTGACAGAGAGGTGCTCACTCGTGCAAACTTGCCCAACATCTACACCATCTTGATGCAGGCCCAGCTGCGCTGGGTAGGCCATGTAGTTCGCATGCCAGACCACCGGCTCCCCAAGAAACTGCTGTACGGCGAACTCCAACATGGCAAGTGCTCCCATGGAGGCCAAAAGAAGCGCTTCAAAGACACTCTGAAAGCTTCTCTGAAGGCCTTAACATCAGCCACGACACATGGGAGCTGAATGCAATGGACAGACCAAAGTGGCGTTCAGCTGTCCACAAAGGCGCCAAATCCTGTGAGGCCAACAGAATCGCTGCAGCAGAGCAACGCAGACAGGCCAGGAAAAGCAGGGCCAGCAAGTCCCCGACAGCCGCCACCATCCCCTGTCCACACTGCGTCAGAACCTTCCGGGCGCGAAATGGCCTGACTAGTCATCTGCGCACCCACAGAGCCCAATCCACCCACCCCCAGGATGATTAGATGGTCCTCGTCGATCCTGACGGACGAACCACACATTAAGCAAAGTGTCTGAAACGAATCATATCCATTACTTTGCAGATCGGAATTTTCCCGTCTTCGTTGCTTTAAGCATGCAACTAAAATATGGCAAAGGAGTGCAATATTTTTCTACATGGTTTTGACAGGCATGCACCTGAAACCATTGAAAATACTACAGTTCCAAGGTGTTATGTGCAAAAATACTTACCGACAGCAAAGATAAGACTGAGGATGCGATATTTATAAACATCCTGATCTTCATGATTTTGACCCTAACGACTTGTTTTTCTGTACAGCTAAGAATCGCTGGATGCGACTTTGGCTGGGTTTTCGCGTGCTGCGCCACATGATTATTTTGTCTTTAGCACGTCAAGTTTTATACGGAAGAAAGCAGAGGTTATTAACGTTGCATAATCTGATGGATTAGGTTTCTTTTCTTTAATGATATACTCGGGGAATAAGGTTCATTTCTGTTTTAAGAACTTTTCCTTCCACCGATTATGAAATCGACCCTATGCTGATTTTTCTAACAGACTATATGCCTCTTTTAGTCTTTAACGGAAAGACGGACACGTATTTTTTGTCGATTTTTCTGAATATTGTGCTCCTGTTTTGGCTGCTTTATCAGCAATTTTATATGCCACAGATGCCCACATGAGAAGGTACCAAACAAAAACTTGTACCAACAAATACTGACATCAGTACGTTTAATCCTCAAACAATGTACCAAATCGATTTGCCTCAATATATAAGCCAGGTCTTGTTTCAAGGCTAAATTATTCTAAAGCATAAAGCACTGATTTGGAATCAACAAAGAATGCTATTTTAGAGAAAACTGTTTGATGGCTCATCAAGTAGTTCATATCTTGTGTAATAGTAATAAGCTCAGCCGTAAATATGGGAAGATTCTTTCCAATAAAGTAAGATTTATCAACTTTGAAAGCAGGAATAGAAAAAGCCGCGCCAGCATTTTTTGTCATCAAGAATAGATGCGTCTGTAAAATATATGGAGATGATTCTAGTATTCTGCTATGTGTATTCTAGCAGTACTCGTCGTGATGTTAATATTTTCTTCCCTTTTTGTTTCAGAATAATCAATTAAAAAAAAAAAAAATCTGCTGTCAATATTTCACATAAAAGAACAGGAGTACAGGGTGGTTTTACAGCTCTTTCATGTTAACACCAGATTCTTTAACGAATTTGAAATGTGAGTTGCAACTGTTTCTTGTGATGAAATGGCTTTTGTTCTTTTAGGAAAATCAATGTCAGATCTTACTGCCAGTTCATCTGTAATTAAATTTTCTGTGATTGAGGTATATATGACAGCGAATTTCCCTCTCTCTCTCAATATGTCAAACTCCAAGGGCAATAACGATGATAATGATGCTGCTATGTCCATTGAAAATATAACCTGTTCCCCAGGCCATGTTTATAAGACAGTAACACTTGATTCTACACCGGATTCACTTAATGTGGAAGGTAACTGGAGCACTGTAAATGAACTTGTCTTGTCATTTTTGACTCACTTGTGTAAACAAAGTGAGTCTATGTTTTAACCCGGTGTTCGGTTGTCTGTGTGTGTGTGTGTGTGTGTGTCCATGGCAATCTTTAACATTGCTATTTTCTCTGCAAATACTTTGTCAGTTGACACCAAATTTGGCATAAAAATAGGAAAAATTCAATTCTTCCCAGTCATCTTGTTTAAAACAATATTTCACTTCTGGGATGGGCACAAAAAAATTAAAAAAAAGAAGCCAAATTATATGCAAACTGAATTTACTGTTATATTTATATATTTTTATTCTCTAAACTTGGCACTTTGATCTGAAATTCTGACACAACAACAAGAGCAGTCATTTTAATCATTTTTTTGTTCAAACAGGAACTTCTTTTGCTAAGCATAGAAGTTATATTTATTTTGCATGTCTTTGTTGCAGATAGTAAAAAAGGGATATTACTCTGTAATTAATGCTAGGGGGCTTACTTTGCTTTAAACTGATCTTTCTCATCTTAAACATTACAATTTGAAATTATACTCAATACATAAAAAGCTTTTGTTTTTTACTCTCAGTGTACAGGGCTTTCACTATGTTCATTCGCCCAAGTGGTCTTTTTCGGAAAATGCTAAAATCAATACGACGAGTGGACTTTATAGATCTATTGGCTGAGCTCTGAAGGTCATGGGCAAAAATCAATTGGGTACACATATTTATACATATTCAAAGCGCGTGCTCATATTCTTCGCGAATGCGAAGGACGCCATTTCACTTCAAGTTGTTGACCTGCCCGTTCAATCCTATATTTAATCGACAATACACGATAACATGTGATGGAATGTTGGAGAAGGAGACTGTTAAATATTTATTCAGAAAAAGATTTGTGAACGCCTCATCACTTACTGGATTATGCCCCAAACTGCCATAAAAATATCCATAGAATCAGTCGGAATTCACAGTTAAAAATAATAAACCATGAGAGTTAATACCCTGAATTGACTGATGAAACGCAAAAATTTCCAGTCTTGACTTTTCTCAAAATGAAGTCCTTTTCACTTCATATGACGTTTAGAAGTACTTGTACTTGGCTCTACATGTTATTAGTTTAACAAAATACTAAATTTTCATATCAACTTTAAAACTATAAAACTAGAATTAACATAAAAGAGAAACTGAATCGGCCGTGTCAAACGGGAGTAATTAAACTTGTACATCTATCTAGATCCAGAGAAAACGGCTAAATGTTGCAGTGTGATTACGGCGATAGCCACGTCTCCTTTACCGCGGACTTAAAAAGAATTTTAAATTGCCCTTACAGATTTTTTGAATGCCCAAGATACACCAGAATAATATGATTTAAACAGAGTTCTCATTGCGAATATCGCAATCGATTTATCGCCCTTTAAAAATACATGTTTATATGCTATATTTTTTAACTTCAGTTAAGGTGCCACGATAGTGTAATGGATAAGACAGTGTCTTCTCATCCCAACACACGGGATTCCAATCTGCCGTTAGGACTTTTTTTTCTTTTAATCCGAAGCTTTATAATAACAAATACAGAACACATTTTAACGATTAGATTTATTTTTAAGTGTATCACAAGTGAGTCTTGAAGGCATTGCCTGTCTTGTTTGTTATAAGATACGATTTTGCATTACTTGTAGAAACGTTCTCCTACACATTCCCGGACACCTTAGCCCTTTCTCATACAGCATTCATGTCACCAGATGTCAAAATATTAAGCAGTGTACATGGTCGCCTTTCAGGTGGTGTGGTTTTCCTTGCCAGAAGCTTTGTGCAATATGTCAGTAGAGTCGAACGTGAAATACACGTTAGTCATTTGAATGAGACGATAAACCGAAGTCTCGTGCACTTAGCGTCCACTTCGATAGGAAAAAAACAAAAACAAAAACAACAACAACAACAAAAAACAAACAAACGAACAAACAAAAAAACCCAAACCCCAAAAACAAACAAACAAAAAAAACCCCAAACAAACAAAAACCGCAGGTAGGGAAAAAAAAAAGGTGGCGCTCTCAGTGTAGCGACGCGCTCTCCCTGGGGAGAGCAGCCTGAATTTCACAAAGAGAAATCTGTTGTGACAACAAAAATCAACAACAACAGAAACTACCCCCCCCCCCCCCCCCCCAGCGTAATACAATACACAACAATATATTACACATTCCACCATTGCACAATGTGTGAAATGCTGGTTACGAATGGTACAGATGGAAAACAGTAGATATCCAAAGAAAGCTTATAATATGCTTCTGAACCTGCAGAACCAGAATTATGTGACTTGGGCATGTAAAGTTACAAATTTGGTTCGGAGAAGTCTGGGAATATCAGGGGGGTTGGTAACTCGGAAATGTTTCTAACAGCTTTCAAACAGAGACTTATCGACTGTTTAAAAAAGATTGGCATGCTAGTTTAGAGTCACATACGCTCTATGATTTCTACGCCTCTTAAAAACATTCTTTTTCACCAAGTTGTCATTTACTTTAAATTGCCAACATCAAAATTCGTAGCGTTTTCTCGAGATTGAGGATTGTAATGTCTCCACTGAATTGTCATTTTTACAGTACAAATTTGATGTGAACAGAAATGTAAACTGTCCTTTCTGTGTCAATGTCCCAGGAACAGAACTTCACTTTTTACCAACGTGCTAAATACATAACTATCCGGAAGGAGCAAATACCAGGAAAGTTCAATGGACAACCATCCATGTTTAAACTTACTACACTTCTGTTTGCCAATGTAAACGAAAGCCTAGTTTGTCATCTGTCCCTTTTTGTATTCAAAAGCGTTAAAAAATTGACAAAATGTGTGAATGTGATTTCATGTCGGTGTATAGATTCATATTTTTTTCATACTATGCTCACTCCATTGTATGGGCAAACGGCCTGGCAATTAAACTATCCTGCATTCTGTGTGTGTGTGTGTGTGTGTGTGCGCGCGCGCGCGCGCGCACGCGTGTGGGTCCGTTGTAAACTTTAACAATGCCATTTTCTCTGGAAATACTTTGTCTGCCAATGACAAATTTGGACTGAAAATGGTGGTAAAAAAATATTAACAGTCACACCAATAATAGGTTGTAAGTCTTCCAGATTAAGCTGTATTTTGGGATCATGAACGGTTCATTTCGTAGAGGATCCCAATTCAGACAAGAGAAGCAAGGCCTTCAAGACTCACTTGTGATACACTTTAAAAAAAAAAAAATCTAATTGTTAAAATGTGTTCTGCATTTGTTATTATAATGCTTCGGGTTAAAATAAAAAATAAAAAAGGGAAAAAAAGCCCTGAAGGCAGATTCGAACCCCACGTGTTCGGGTGAGAAGAAACTGTCTTACTCAATACGCTATCGTGGTTCCTTAACTGACGTTCAAAAATTTAACATTTAAACATGCTTTTTTTAAGGGCGATAAATCGATTGCGGTATTCGCAGTGAGAACGCTGTTTAAATCATATTATTCTGATGTATCTTGGGCATTAAAAAAATCTTTAAGGGCAATTAAGAATTCTTTTTAAGTCCGCGGTAAAGGAGATGTGGCTATCGCTGCAATCACACTGCAACATTTAGCCGTTTTCTCTGGATCTAGATAGATTTACAAGTTTAGTTACATCCACCGGGAATGTACGACACGGTCGATTCAATTTCTCTTTTATGTTAATTCTAGTTTTATAATTTTAAAGTTGATATGAAAATTGGGTATTTTGTTAAACTAATAACACGTAGAGCCAAGTACAAGTACTTCTAACGTCGTATGAAGTGAAAAAGACTTATTTTTGAGAAAAGTCAAGACTGGAAATTTTTGGGTTTCATCAAGGGTATTAACTCTCATGGTTTATTATTTTTGACTGTGAATTCCGACTGATTTTGTTGATATTTTAATGACAGTTTGGGGCATAATCCAGTAAGTGATGAGGCGTTCACAAATCTTTTTCTGAATAAATATCTAATGGTCTCCTTCTCCAACTTTCCATGACATGTTATCGCGTATTGTCCATTGAATATAGGATTGTACGGGCAGATCAAGAACTTGAAACAAAATAGCGTCCTTCGCGTTCGCGAGGAATATGAGCACGTACTTTGAAGATGTATAAATATGTATACGCAATTGATTTTTGCCCATGACCTTCAGGGTTCAGCCAATAGATCTATAAAGTCCACTCGTTGTATTGATTTTAGTATTTTCCGAAAAAGACCACTTGGGCGATTGAACATAGTGAAAGCCCTGTACACTGAGAGTAAAACACATATATTGAGTATAATTGCAAAATGTAATGTTTAAATTGAGAAAGATCAGTTTAAAGCAAATTAACCCCCCTAGCATTAATTACTGATTAATTTCCCCCTTTTTTTTATACTATCTGCACCAAAGACGTGCAAAATATATATAACTTCCATGCTTAGCAAAAGAAGTTCCTGTTTGAACAAAAAATGATAAAAATGACTGCTCTTGATGCTGCGTCAGAATATCAGATCAAAGTACCAAGTTTAGAGAATAAAACAACAACAACAACAAAAAAAACAACAAGTAAATTCATTCTGCATATAATCTGGCTTCTTTTTTATGTTTTTGTGCCCATCCCAGAGGTGCAATATTGTTTTAAACAAGATGATTGGAAAGAACTAACTTTTTCCTATTTTTATGCCAAATTTTGTTTCAACTGATAAAGTATTTGCAGAGAAAATGGCAATGTTAAAGTTTACGACGGACACACACACAGAGACAACCGAACACCGGGTAAAAACATAGACTCACTTTGTTAACATAAGTGAGTCAAAAATGGTTGGGTTTGAAGACAGCATGAACTCATTTTTTTTTTCTTGTTTACAATAAAAGAAAAAACAAAACAAAATGTGGACAGAACATTTATAGCGACATTAACTATATCATCGACGTGTTTACAGCATATGGATATCTCAAAACGGATACGGAATTAGATAGAATAAACATAAAACAGAAATTTAATGGACTGTGTCACGATTTCTGATTTCTGAACGAAAACTGTCGAGCACGGATCTGGAGAAAACAGCAACATGTTGCTGTGTACTTGAGGCGATGGCAACGTCTCCTTTACCGTGGATTTTATGGAATTTCTAAAATACCCCTGATATACCAAAATAACATGATCACCTCGAATATCGTAATCAATTTATCACGCTTACGAAACATGTTTAAATGTTAATTTTTGAAAGTTATTGATAGCGTTGTGAGTTGATTAAGTCTTACTCTTGAACAGACCAGTTTGCTTCGAATCTGCTTTTTTTTTGTAAAATCCAAAATTTCATAACAGAATACATAACATATTTTTACGATTTTCATAATTAAAGATTTATTTCATTGTATTTTCTAAACTAGTAAAAGTGTGTATCTTTAAGGCCTCGCCTCTCTGGTTTATGTTTCATTTACATAAAACAAACAAACAAACAATACCCCTAAAAAAACTCCCAAACAAAACAAGATCACATCACTGAGTTTTTTTTCAATAAAATATTTCACAAATATAACATGACATCTTAGTTTGAGCTGGGCGGTTTTTTCATCAGATATGATAGCAATACAGTATAACAAATTAATTCGATGTGTTTTTGAAAAATGAAGAAGTTTAAAATTTCTTTTTAAGCAAATACTTCATGAATACAATATTAGTTAGAGATGTTTCCCTAAAAAAAAACTTGATAGTGTCACATCTTAACCAGAGGAGTGTTTTTGTTTCTTTCATAAAATATTTTACAAATAAAGCAAAACAGTGTCATGCTTCTGAATTTGTCTTTCTTCTATGTTCAATTCACAGTTAATGCTGACAAAGCACTTTGAGATAAAATGAATTTGTTAAAGTTTACTACAGACACATACCTGCATACAGTCAGACAACTAAAGCATTACACAGACACACTTTGTTGACACACATGGGCCAATAATTGCTGAAACTTTATTGCTTCCTTTTCCTATCAGGCAGCGCACTGTCATAAGATAGTATATGTGCAATGCATTCGTTTTGTTGTGAAGCCAAATCTGTTCAAGAAATCAACAGACAAATTATGCCCAGAGGAAATTAAATTAAATTTTACCACAGACATACATAAACACACAGAGAAACATGCAAACAAAATATGCGCGCGCGCACCCACACAGAGAAAAATACATAATACAAACACGCACACAGACACCAATACACAAACAAGTGAAAAGGGTTATAACACAGACTTGTTTTGTTTACCACACACGTAAGCCAAGAACAACAAGAACAACACAGAACAAAAACACATGGTGCATGTCCCCTAGCCCCCACACAGTGCGCCTACATACATGCTGAAAGTGGCCATGCACAGCCTGTGGCGGGTCTGGGGCGTCAGGTTGCAGCAGATGCACAGGAAGTCCAACTGCATCAGCATGTCTTCAAGTTCCTTGCAGTAGATAGCCTGCACGTCCTTGGCAAAGGACGTCTCCACCACGTCATGGTACAGGATCTTGGAGGGGGCAAACGGCAGTATGCGCTTGGCCACGCCATAACCAATACGCCCCAGACCTGCAGCAGGAAAGCAATCAGGCTAACATCAGATAAACATCTGACAATCAGACTAACATCAGATAAACATCCGACAATCGCCCAGATAAACATCTGATAAACATCAGACAATCACAAACAACCGACAAAGACAAGTATAAAACATTACACAAAAACACATATGTGAAAACATCAGACAAACAGGAATCAGAACTCCAGACAAGCTTGGCACCTTCATTCGTGCAACAAATCTATCAAAAATATCCCTCCTACCTTTTTCCCAAAGTGTTGCTTGTCCATACCCACAAAACAAAACTAACTGCAAACTTAGCATGAGCTTTTTTAAGTTTGATTTCATAGACAAATTATTAACTGTTCTGACGGGAAGGGGTGGATGGGTGGTGGTAGGGTTGTGGGGAGGAGTGTTAATCTGTTTTATGGTGTACTGCTTCTGATAATCAATGGCTTTCAAAGTGTGTTCAAGTCTTCTGATTTTGTGTCAGTGTATGCAACATATGTATTCAGAAATCTATTTCCGACTGAAAGTTTCTATGTTTCTTTCAATTTCGTAGACATGATATAATGGATCTGTTTGGCTGTTCATGCCATTGTTTTTGTGTGTTGAGGAGACACTGGAGAAGACAGAGAGTTGCAGAAAATAGCAGATATAACGTTTGATGCTTTGTGTAGCAGTGGCAGCAGAATGGCCCACTTACCAAAGATGCCCACCACACTGTTCGAAAGCTGATGTCCAGCCAGCCAAGTGGGGCGCCATTCCCGCAGCTGACCATTTCGCACTGCCCGTATACCTGGCACAGTCAAACAATTACTTTATCTTTTATTTCCACACACTGTACCTTTTATCTTCATTTAAAAAAAAATCCCCTGTGAACTTTAATCCATCATAAACTGCAGAATGGATTTCTCAGTCTTGGTTTCCTGTTAGACTGTAATATTTGTCGTTATAACTTACACTCAAAAATACTTTGCACCAACAACCTCCACAATACACTGAATACGTTGATAAAGTTATGTACTATGTACTGTTATGTACTATTCCCCACAATATTCCTTGAGACCCCGGTACACTTGATAATAAAGACATATTCTATTCTATAACCTTCCAACGTAATATCAGCTTATTTTTTCTTTATTTTGTAATGACATAATGGACTTGCTAAAAAAACAAAAAAATAAAAAAAGCAGCAGCAGCAAAAAAGGTGATGGCACAAAGGTCAGACTGTTGTGGAGTGATGGCCTAGAGGTAACACGTCCGCCAAGGAAACGAGAGAATCTGAGCGCGCTGGTTCGAATCACGGCTCAGCCGCCGATATTTTCTCCCCCTAGACCTTGAGTGGTGGTCTGGACGCTAGTCATTAGGATGAGACGATAAACCTAGGTCGCGTGTGCAGCATGCACTTAGCGCACGCAAAAGAACTCACGGCAACAAAAGGGTTGCTCCTGGCAAATTTCTGTAGAAAAATCCACTTCGATAGGAAAAACAAATAAAACTGCATGCAGGAAAAAATACGAAAAAAAAAGGGTTGCGCTGTAGTGTAGCCCGAATTTCACACAGAGAAATCTGTTGTGATAAAAAGAAATACAAATACAAATTCAAATAAACAACTACAATTTTCTGTCTTCAAACCTTCTTTGACTCGCCGAGCGACAAAGAGGAGCATTGTGACTGTTAACTCGGCTACGCTGTCAGTAGAGACGCCAGGGGTATTGCTGACCGTGATCTTTCTCTTCTTGCACTCATCCAGGTCAATGTGTTCGTAGCCCACCGACATGGTGGCGACAATCTGCAGTTGTGGCCCTGCACAGCAGAAAATTAATCACTCAAAATCATTGATAACAGTTAAAAAAAAAAAAAAAAAAAATAAGCAGCGAAAAGCAACGTCCTACACCTACCTAAAATATGAAAGTGTTTCAATCTACAGGCATTAATAGCTCTAAAACAAAGTACGAAGCTTCTAACAACTGCGTGTAACTATTTCAAAGCATAACGATCTCTGGACATGACGACGGCAGAAAATAATCCAGCACATCGATCAGCCTGCATAAAAAAAGGAAGTCCACATTTGCAAGTTCAAAATTCTGCCACCAAACTAATTTTTATGGCACGCAAACCTCTTTGTTAAAAAAAAAATTCTTCCACCAAACTCATTTTTAATTTAAGGCAAGCACACCTCTTTGTCTTTTCAAATTAATTACCATGGCTTCCTGTCGAGCAGAGAATTATGTGCAAGATCTCACGTCTCTGCTTACATGTAATTTCTGGAACTGCATCTCAGTATTTTCCAGACAACTTAAGCAAATAATGTAGTAACCGCTCGCTCTTCCAACGATAAAATCTTTGTGTTCCCAAAAACAGAAACACAGCGGGGAAATTTTAGTTCTTCATCTACAGGTAATTCATTTGGGATTTTTTTGCAGTCCATCACAGTCCCTCTCTCACATCCTTTCAAACAAATCTAAAACACATGAAGTTCACAGCCAACCGTCGTGCGGTGCAGATGTTGCCGAGCGTGCTTAGCAGTCCGTGAATTCTGACTAAACCATGCGGTGGGAAACTCGCTTATCATGGAGATGTACGATTTTGATTTAAACAAGTACTGTTCGAGGTAAGTTACAGGAAAGATATCTGGAAAGCCTGTTTGATTCATAACACACACACACACACAGAGAGAGAGAGAGAGAGAGAGAGAGAGAGAGATGTAACGGTGTTTCAAACACTAAAAAGCGTGCATTTGAAAAATCAAAATCACGGGAACATAGTTGGTGTATTTTAACCTGCACAACTATTTTTCTCCCATTTTCGGTTTGCTTTTTGAATTATTGTCTCGTCTTTAAAAATAAGTAAATTCTAGGAATATAAGCTGGTTTGCAGATGCATAAAATGTATAGGATAAGGGAAATAGATAAGAGAACGCTATAGATTTTATTCCCTGTATTGAGACATGGGAACTGATCAAGAAGAAAGAGAAACACCCGTAGGTGCTGGGGAGGTCCCAGAGAAGCACTGTCTCCACCCGCCCTTGGAACAAGTGTTGAGTCACACTCGTAGGCAAACAATAACATTAACGGGCTCGTGCTTGTCTCGACCTCGCAACCATGGCATTCAGAACCCGCTAACACAGGTGTTGGTCCCATATTCGTGTGTGTGTGTGTGTGTGTGTGTGTGTGTAGATCTTTTCTTTTTTCAGATCTACTTTCTCTTTTTTTCTTTCTCCAGAGGGCTGAATGTAAAAATGAAGAAACAATTGTTACTCATTCAGTCTACCATATTGAAACACAATTTTGTCTGTTGACACACACACACACACACACACACAAAACAACAAACAAAAAAACAAACAAACAAAAAACCCACAAAAAACCCAACAACAAAAAACAAAACAAAACCAAAAAAACAACAACAACTAGAAATAGAAAGAGAAAAAGAAAAAACAAACAAAAAACCCAGTGGATTCTGAAAGTAGTAAAGGATAGCAAAAAAAAAGTGTGAAACTAAAACAGTTCTAGAAAGATAGAGCAACGATAGGGGAGGATTATCGTTAAAAATTGTTTTGTAGTAAACATTATGCACCCGAAAACGACAACGATGGGGTTGAGGAGTGGATTTGAACTCGGGGAAAAAACAAAACAAAAACAAACACACAACAACAAAAAAACAAAAAAAAAAAAAAAAAAAAATCGTTCGAATCATTATTATCATTATTTTTTTTAATGTATCTCAAGTATTTGATAATTTTGGTAAGTTCACTGTAAAGAAAAAAAGACGTTGCTACCGCTTCAGGCACATCTCAACATATTGTCGTTTTCTCCAGATTTACGCAGACCTGGTGTATGGTACAGAACTGGAAGTAAACGTGTGCGAGAGAAAATAAAGTCCGTATTTCAACCAATCAGATATAAATCTCGCGCTTTGTACTAATCGGTTCCTTTTTGTTCCGTGAAATGTGGTGTACAGTTCTATCGGGTATATTACAACTGATTTCTTTTGCAACCTTTTCCTTGGGATTTCTTTCTTCTCCTGGAGACATTTTTTTCAAAACACTTTTCACTGACATAACAAGGAATGCCACCGACAAACTATTTATCAAGTAGTTAATGTTTTAGCAACAAAATTGCACTTTACTGGAATGCAGTACCTTTGTATGGTAAGAATAAGATAGCTAACAGTGTTAACACTTTCCAAAAAATTCCTTTAACAGGTGAAAAGGCTGTTTGAAATTCCTATATGATGAATAATAAAAGCCATTATTATTACTCCTGAGCAATTGCAATGGCAGCTCCAATTGATGTATTGTTAGACTTGACACTAAAAAGTCGCGAGGCTTATGAAACGTCCCAAGAACTGAACTTAACTAAACTGATGATAGCAGAAATGGGAAGTCTTTGTGTCACTCAAATGGCGACGATCAAACTAAGATAAAGTTATCAATCTCATGATGCTTATCATATCAATCATATAAAGTGTCACGGCTTTTAGGTAAGTCTTTTGCCTGATCAATCAGGACTTAAATTTTTTTTCCCCCATACTTTATATAAGTGGTAGTAGTAGTAGTAGTGTAGAGACTGGCATCTGACTACCTAGGCCTCATGGCCTTTTTTATGTCCCCTTGAATATCGGTCTCCTTTTATTTGTGGGATGCATATGTTTTATTTTACATGTTCTGTAAATCACTCATCAAAGTCAATATTTTTTTCTTTTAAATTGATGCTCATGTCAAGGAGATGTTTGAACACATTAGTATTTTATGCAAGTTTAGTTTCGACTGGTAGTGCATTCCATATTTGTGCAATTCTATTAGCTAATGAATTTTCCCTTAGATTAGTATTACAGTGCTCTTCACAAATTTTCATCATTGAATTTCTTGTACTCTCATAATCTGACATTCTAAAAATATTCATAGAAATCACAGAAATGTTTGGCTATAGGCTAAAAGCCTTTTGCCCTCATAATCAGTGTCCATTTATGTGCTTTTGGATCACTTGTTGTGAACAGACCCTTGTTTAAATCAGGCATAGTGTATACTACATTTATCTACAGCTCAATAAAGATTTAACTCTGTGGAAAATACATATTCCTTAAACTTTTTGTCAATGTGATTTTTGAAGGCGTTTACCGATGGTGCATTGATGGTGTCATGGGAAAGGTTATTCCACAGATTTATGATACGGTTTGTAAAAAAAACTTGCGGAACTGGTTAGTTACGAAATTAGTTTTGTTTATTTTGAAGTTGTGCCAACGCTTGCACTTGCAAGTTCTGAAGTGCAAGCGTTGTCCAAGGAATCTCCGTATCCGCTCTGACCCAGAAAAGCTGAAGGACCCCGAAATCGCGGATGTGTTCCAGGCTCAAGTAGGCGGGAAGTTCGCAGCCCTCAACTTAATTGACATCGACGTAGACACCCTTGCTAACAACATCAAAGAGGTGCTAACTACAACAGCTGAACAAGTGGTGGGAAAAAAGAGAAAAAGGATCCAACCATGGGTGACAAATGAGGTCCTAGATCTGTGTGACAAGCGGCGAGAACTGAGAAGAAAGAAACACTCTAGTAATGAAGCCAGGACGAAGCACCAACAGGTGAACAGAGAAGTCGGGACGAAGATGAAGGCAGCCAAAGGAAACTGGATGGAGGAGCAGTGCGAAGAAGTTGAGAAAGGCATGGAAGCAGGGAACAGCAAAAGAGCCTACAGCACCCTCAAGACCCTCACTAGACTGGCTAGCCAAGATCAACTGTCATCGAAGATAAGGATGGCAAGCTACTGACAGATAACGAAGAAGTCCTGAAGAGGTGGACAGAATACTGCGACGGCCTCTACAACTACCAGCTCAATCCAGACTCATCCATATTGCCGGACAACCCACGGTCCACAGACAATGAAGAAAATCTCCAAGTATTGAAGGAGGAGGTTGAGGCTGCAATACAGAGTCTGAAGCCAGAGAAATCCCCAGGAGTGGACAACGTCCCATCTGAGTTTTTGAAGTACGGAGGGAAAGAGACCACAGAAGCACTAACAATGCTATGTCAGAAGATCTAGACAGAAAAGAAGTGGCCAACAGAATGGACCCAATCGCTGGTGATTCCTCTACCCAAGAAGGGCAACCTCAAGCAATGTCAAAATTACAGGACTGTAAGTCTAATTAGCTACCCAAGCAAAGTCATGCTCCGCATCATCCTCAACCGATTGAAATCCAAGGCTGAGGAGTTGCTATCAGAAGAACAAGCGGGCTTTAGAAAAGGGCGGAGCACTGTCGAACAAATATTCAACTATCGAGTCCTCATTGAAAAACATCTACAACACCAAAAGGACATCTTTCACAACTTCATCGACTTCAAGAAGGCATTCGATCGGGTGTGGCACAGCGGCCTCTGGCAAGTACTGAGAGGCTTCAACATTGATGAAGGGCTCATTCAAGTCATCCAGGCCCTCTACAAACATTCCAGCAGTGCAGTGCTCCTCAACAATCAACAAGGACAGTTCTTTCGGACCACAGTCGGAGTCAGGCAAGGATGCCTATTATCCCCAGTACTTTTCAACATCTTTCTGGAGAGAATCATGCAAGAGGCCCTCGAAGACCACCACACTTCCATCACTACTGGCGGCAGGCCAGTCTGCTATCTTCGATTCGAAGACGACATCGACCTCACGGGGGGCACTAACACCAAGCTCCAGGATCTAACAAATAGACTTATTATAAGAGCAAGTGCTTACGGCATGGAGGTCAGCACAGAGAAGTCAAAGGTCATGGTCAACAGAACAACTAACATCAGTGCCAGCGTAACCATGAATGGTGAGCCCTTGGAAGAAGTGACAAGCTTCAAGTACCTGGGTGCAACCCTGTCCAAAGACGGCATCCGCACAGCAGAAATCCGAAACAGGATTAATTCTGCAACGGCAGCGATGGCCAGACTGAACAGGGTATGGAGGAGCAACATCGGATTCCACACAAAATTCCTGCTCTACAAGTCACTAGTGGTTTCCATCCTCTAATATGGATGTGAGACATGGACACTGATGGCAGAAACAGAAAGAAGAATCCAAGCATTCGAAACCAAGTGCTTGAGGAGACTACTACACATCTCCTACAAGGAGCACAAGACCAATGACTATGTGCGAAACCCGGTCAGCAACCTTGTTGGGCCCCAAGAACCACTGCTGGCGACTGTCAAACGACGGAAGATGGCATGGTTTGGTCACATCATACGACATAATACCCTCTCCAAAACCATCCTGCAAGGGACTGTAGAGGAGGGCGCAGACGGGGGCGG
Source organism: Babylonia areolata (assembly GCF_041734735.1). Taxonomy (NCBI): domain Eukaryota; kingdom Metazoa; phylum Mollusca; class Gastropoda; order Neogastropoda; family Buccinidae; genus Babylonia; species Babylonia areolata. The sequence continues at coordinate 34,438,084 of NC_134886.1, forward strand.
CAGAGAAAGAGCTGGTCCGACAACGTCATGGAATGGACCAAAATGACGATGCCAGATCTCCTCACGACAGCTGCCAACAGAACGGCGTGGCGAGCTATGACATCTTCCTCGTAGTTAACCATAGTGAACAAGGAAGAGGTTGTGCAAGGATCATAAATATTGCGCATGATCTTGTATACTTCAATGAGATCACCTCTTAATCTTCTAAACTCTAGGCTAGGCATATTAAAAGAGCCATTATAGCAATTTAAAATCTTGTATGTTTCTATTAAATCCCCTCTTAGCCTTCTTCCCTTTAATGAATGCAGATTTAAATAAGTCTGTTGATAGCTCATAGATTTGCATTCTTTTAATAACTTACTTAGTTGCTCTTCTTTGTACCTACAAGAAACAGTACAGACAAAATATTTCAACAGTATTCCAGTACAAATCTCAGAAAGTTTACATTTAGTAACTGAGTAACAACTTATTGGAACAAATTAACAAACAATAGCAAATGTGCACCTACGAAGGTGGCGGCAGTGAAAATTTAAATATTCATTACAATGACTGAAATGTGATTTTTGGCAAACATGACAATATAAGTAAAACAAACAAACAAACAACAACAAAAAAGTAAGTGAATATCTTGATTGGTTCTGAAGATATTCCATTTTAAAGATGTGACGATGCGTACATGCTGTTAGTACTTAATATTTTCACATTTTCACAGTTATACTATACTGTCCATGAGGGTACTGTAATGAAAACTGATATACTTTTAAAAACCATATGATAATGACATATTGCACAAGAAAACACTAACACTTCAGCAGCAAAGAAATTGGAAAATATGTCTGTCAAAATAGGAGGAAATAGAAAATCAAGACGTGTCAATCTGCACAGAATAGCAACTTCGAAGGTCTACAGCACTGAAAAGAATAGACAGTTGCATTTCATAATAAAATATCCTGCAGAATACATCACAGAAAGTGCAGTGAATTTATTTCAGGCAGAATAGTTGACTGATTTAAGTATCAGAGTCTCAAACTTTGAAAAATCTTCAATCTGACCAGCGGAAAAAAGATTTTTTATTGGGGTAGCATGCTGCAAAGATGACTATTTCAGTAACTGTCACAAGTAGGACCATGAAATTTTGTGTGTGCATTAACTGAAATGTCAGCTTTCAAAATAAATTAAAATCAACCTTGAAACTTCCCTCTAAAGTTGGCAGAAAAGGAATGATAATTGATTTTCTCATTAAAAAAAAAAAAGGGTGCATGCTGCGGATGAGACTTCTTCAAAATTTTTGTTTTTGAAAAAAATATTGAAGTTACAGCCACAATAAGTTACCAGTGGTCTTGGCTGATCATCTTCTAGGTGGCGGCAGTGAAAATTTAAATATTCATTACAATGACTGAAATGTGATTTTTGGCAAACATGACAATATAAGAAAAACAAAACAAAAAGTAAGTGAATATCTTGATTGGTTCTGAAGATATTCCATTTTAAAGATGTGACGATGCGTACATGCTGTTAGTACTTAATATTTTCACATTTTCAGTTATATTATACTGTCCATGAGGGCATTGCAATGAAAACTGATATACTTTTAAAAACCATATGATAATGACATATTGCACAAGAAAACACTAACACTTCAGCTGCTAAGAAGCTAGAAAAATATGTCTGTCAAAGTAGGAGGAAATAGAAAATCAAGACGTGTCAATCTGCACAGAATAGCAACTTTGAAGGTCTACAGCACTGAAACGAATAACAGTTGCATTTCATAATAAAATATCCTGCAGAATACATCACAGAAAGTGCACTGATTTTTTTTTCAGGCAGGATAGTTGACTGAATTTTAAGTATCAGTCTCGAACTTTGAAAAATCTTCAATTTGACCAGCGGAAAAAAGACTGTTTATTGGACTCCCTCTCCCTCCCTCAGGCCCATAACTAAGTAGTAGTTGGGGGAAGCCTAGGGACCGCAGACGCAACCTCCCTTCTCTATCTGTCTCTGTCGGCAGCCGCTGGGAGCAGCTCACGTGTGTGGAGTCCGGTCCATTGATGTTCTCATGCCAGTTCTTCAGCTGTCTTCCTCTTCTTCTCCCGCCCTTGATGGTGCCTTGCATGATTGTTTTGGACAAGCTGGTGTGTCGAGTGTTGTGTCCAAACCATATAAGCTTGCGTCAATGAACATGTACGGAGCAGAATTGAGAACCTTGCTGGACCTCAGGAACCTCTCCTTTCAACTTATTGGGGTAGCATGCTGCAAAGATGACTATTTCAGTAACTGTCACAAGTAGGACCATGAAATTTTGTGTGTGCATTAACTGAAATGTCAGCTTTCAAAATAAATTAAAATCAACCTTAAAACTTCCCTCTAAAGTTGGCAGAAAAGGAATGATACCTGATTTTCTCATTAAAAAAAGGGTGCATGCTGTGGATGAGACTTCTTCAAAATTTTTGTTTTTGAAAACAATATTGAAGTTACAGCCACAATAAGTTACCAGTGGTCTTGGCTGATCATCTTCTGCAAAATTGCTACAAATTTTTAAACAAATGCAACTTGAGAGCATTATACAGAATGGGTAGGTTGATCTGATGGGGCATTCCACGACAAAGGTTCCCAGGAGGGAGCAAATATTATTTAAGCTGCTAGCAAAAATGACAGATATATGAATCTATTTTCTTTCAGCTCTCTAGCTTTTTCTTCCATCCATGAACCCAGTCATGCATTTCATTATAGAAGAAACACAATAAATAAGAAATAAAAGGTGGATGATACATCTTGATTTCTTCACAAAATGGCATTCACAAGAGAAAATGCACACCAAAAAATCTCTCATTTTTTGACACTCACAGGTTTCCAGGCATATGCAATAACATGCTGCTCGCTACCTGAGATGTTCATACTGGCCTTTTTGGATCATGGAATAGGTCTTGCAAACCCTGCCATGAGCAGCTGTTTCTGCAACATGTTAGCTACACAGATCAGCTCATAAGAAAGAACAAACGTTATGTTCAATTTAAAACTTAAAACCAAAAACAGAGCTCTCAGTTTGATATATGTTTAGGATTTTGTCAATTTCTGTGTGTTTTGAGTGGGAGGAAAACACTGTGATAACAGAATTATAAAATGACATACTAACAGGTAAGTATTCATTCAACAGCAACACAAAATTCACTGCACTGAACTATATGGCTGCATTTACCTTTCACACAATAACTCAAATTGCAGCGACAACTTATGCTTTGACAACTGAAGTTTTGGGGGTCTGTCCTTTCCAGTTGCTGACAAGAGCAACGGAACAGAGTCTCTGTGGGCCTTTCCAAACACAATAGACCGAGCAACACACTAGACGCCACGTTCTTGGCATCAGAGATCTTTTCCCATCCCTCTTGCGGCCAGTCAGTGGCGGCTGTGTGTGTTTGTGTGTATGTGTGCTTTTGAGTGCGTTTGTGAATGCGCGAGAGTGAAACTGTACACAAGTGTCAGGAGAGATATGTGTACGTGTGTGTGTGTGTGTGTGTGTGTGTGTGTGTGTGTGTGTGTGTGTGTGTGTGTGTGTGAGGGGAGGTGGGAGTGCAGGGGGAGGTGGGGTAGAGGATGAGGTATGTGAGTGTATGCATGCCTACACTGTGGGAGCAACAGGATATTGGAACGTGTATATATATATATATATCTTTGTATATACGTTTGTGGAGTTGGGGGTGGGAGATATGGGCGTATGTGTGTGTGCTTGTACAAGTAAGTGTTCATCTCTGTGAGTGTGTGTTTGTGTGTGTGTGTGTGTGTGTGTGTGCCGTGGAAGCTGCGATACGTAGACTAGAAATGAGTGTGTGGAGGAGGGGGTAGAGGAGGTGCAAGGTAATGTGTGTGTGTGTGTGTGTGTGTGTGTGTTGGAGCTCATGTACGTTTATATGTATTTGACTGTGCTTTCATATGTGCTTGTACAAGTAAGTGTTCATCTCTGTGAGTGTGTGTTTGTGTTTGTGTGTGTGTGTGTGCCGTGGAAGCTGCGATACTTAGACTAGAAATGAGTGTGTGGAGGAGGGGGGTAGAGGAGGTGCACGGTAATGCGTGTGTGTGTGTGTGTGTTGGAGCTCATGTACGTTTATATGTATTTGACTGTGCTTTCATATATGTGAAACTGCATGTCTGGTGCATTTCTGTTATGCATGTGTGGGTGTATGTGTGAATGTGTGTCTTCATTTTTTACATTTATTTGCTTATTTATCACCATTGTTGTCTTATTTATTTATTTATTTGTGTTTTATTATTATCATTTTATTAGTATTACTAATATTATTACTACTACCTTTTTCTATATTATAATAATTATTTATTTATTTATTTATTTATTTATGCAAGCTTATCTATTATTTATTCCCCCGTTTTTTGTTTTTGTTTTTGTGTGTGTGTGTGTGTGTGTGTGTTTGTGTGTGTGTGTGTGTGTGGTTTTTTTTTTTTTTTTTTTTTTTCCCAAGGCCTGACTAAGCGCGTTGGGTTACGCTGCTGGTCAGGCATCTGCTTGGCAGATGTGGTGTAGCGTATATGGTTTTGTCCGAACGCAGTGACGCCTCCTTGAGCTACTGAAACTGAAACTGACAAGAGCTTTGCCATCTACATGTACTGTTCATCTTATTGATGTCTTTGTTGCATGCGATTATTTACTCAGATATTTCCACTTCAGGGTGCTACATTTCATGACTGAGACGAAAGTATTACTTAATGTCTTAGGTATATATGATTAGTTAATATTGAATATTTTATTGTTAATATGCACATCATACTTAGTATCTTATTCTTTGATATATATATTTTGTGTACTCACCTTTATTTGTGTGTGTATGTGAGAATGCATGTCTTAGATATATATCAAGCTGAATATTTCATTCACAATATGTGCACGGTATTTTGCATTTTATCATTTCATGAAATATGTGTTTACTTCCTTTTGTTTTCGTTTCATGCAGTCTAGATGCACAGCATATCATGGGTTACATGGACACCCCCCCCCCCCCCCACACACACACAATTATACTCTCTTAATTGCTGGATTCCTGATAGTTTTATATAGTTTGACTGAACCTGATGTACAACTTGGGCTATGGGTGTTATTGTACTGATTTTCTTTTTACTCATTTTAGTTTGTTAAAAATTGGTGTTAAATTTTTGAAGAAACAGGATGTTGACTGCACTGTTCAACTTAATCATATATCTCTTCACATTACACTTTTTTCATACTCAGACAAACACATACAAGCATACATGTGCAAATGCAAACTTGCTCTCGCTCTCTCTCATACACACACACACCTACTCCACTGACAGGAAAGAAATGGGGAAGGGGGTGACTGGAGGGAGGAGGTGGTAGGTTATATCACTGTCAGCAGTCAGGGTCCCAGCAAGTGGTCAGTGATTTGGCTCAATGCCAAGTTTGCCACAACCATTGACAACCCCCTCCCCTCTCCTTACCATTGATAGGAGATACTCTGAGTTCAGTTTCAGTAGCTCAAGGAGGCGTCACTGCGTTCGGACAAATCCATATACGCTACACCACATCTGCCAAACAGATGCCTGACCAGCAGCGTAACCCAATGCGCTTAGTCAGGCCTTGAGGAAAAAAAAAGAAGAAAAAAAAGGTGAATAAATAATAGATAAGCTTACACACATAAATAGATAAATAAAAAATAACTATAAAAAAGGTAGTAGTAATTAAAAAAAGCAAAAAGAAAAAAAGGTAGTAGTAGTAATAAAAAAAGCAAAAAAAACAAAACAAAAAAAACAAAACAAAACAAAACAAACAAACAAACAAACTCTGAGACAAGGGAGGGGAATGACTATACAACTCTCAGCAAACTATGAAAGTGAAGTTTGCAGAGGAGAGAGGGGGAGGAGGGGCGTGAGGGAGGGGGGGGGGAGGGGTTAGTATTAATCGGTGTTCTTGTTCTTTCTGAAATGTGAGAGCATAGTATCTATCTGTCTGTATATATTAATATAAAGTTTCACAGCTATCGAAGCAAAATGCAACTAGAATACCAGACTTTTGTGTGATGTTGAATGAAAAAGAAACCACATTACAATTTTTTTTACTCACTTATTTAACACTTACCGAATTTGTAGCAGACGAAGCTAATGCTGTCAGAGCACTTCCGGTTTTAGACCCGGGTAATATTTTGCTTACTAAAGCAAAAATCAATCAAATATTAGTAATGGAAATTAATGGTCTCCATTTTAACATTTTTCATTCTGTATCAATGGTTTTTGTGTGTTTTACTCAGAAAAAAAATCGTATTCCGATTGAAACACAGTGTCACGCTACGAAAACACTGATGAAATAGCTCCAAGCTGCTCAGTTACTGACATCGATCAAAATCCTGATTCAAAGAATTTCATATCAATATTGTGCATGAAAGTGCTAAAGACATTCGTTTTCAAAAATGATATAAAACTTACCGATAAAACTTAAGATTTTCTGGAGAAACAATGCCATTTTTGTGTTTGATGAAGTGCCGCTCTCCTGTGTCCAACGTTGATTGGGCCGACGCAACTGACGAAGTGGGGTACCTGCTTTTGAATCGCTTGAGCAAATTGGGTATGGATAAAAAATCTTAGTTTCGGATACCACTGAAATCAGCAGAAAATGCTCTTTAGCGCTCATGCAGTATCACGTAGGGTCAGATTTCATTTTCGAACTGCGCGAGGCGTTGAAAGATAGCCAAAAATGTCCCTGACTTTGCGTTCAGATCTAACTACCCTACTTCGCCCAAGGTTTGGAAAAACGCACGAAAGTTCTCCTTGAACTTTCGCCTTTCATGGCTCCCAGTTTTTCAAACAGTAAGCAGTGAATGGAAAGCAACGGATGCGATTTTTTCCACTGTGTGGTTGAAACTAACTTTGTCCCGCTCAGAAAGGCGCCGGCCGCCATTGAACAAGGATTGCTATTTCGCGTTACAGTACACTTCTTTTTCTTCTATCCACGAACTCATTCACGCATTGCATAAAGCAAACACAATAAAAATGTAAAATATAGACGATAAATAATTATTTCAGTCGGATAGTTTTTCACAAAATGAAATCAAATTTGAGAAATTGCACTTCAAAATTAGTCAATTTTTTTAGGCGTTCATAGGTTTCCCGGCATCGGCCATGGTGGCTGCCGCTACCTACACCTTGTATAAATATTTTTAAGAACCTCATAGATAAACACGAGTTATTGACAAAAACGAAATATGACTTTGATGGATAAAATAACTGAGCTAGTCAACGACCTGACCAACAATATAAAGGAGTAAATCTTAAGGGGCATAAAAAACCAAAAATGGCTAAGTTGTATAAAACAACGCCCCAAATCCTGATCCAGTCCAGATTGTCATCATAGAGTAATGGACTCACAAACCAGTGACCAAACCACAAAGTCGTAGGAACAACGAACAGGCAAATAAGCCTCAATCGTTGATCAAGTCAAGTCAAGTCAAGTCAAGTCTCGAAGTATGGGTGCCACACAATATTACCATATTCCACTTGTGATCTAATGTTATGGCTAACTTCCTATGGAGAAATTAACCAGCCCAGATTACTTACCCGCTGCATCCAGAACTTCTGAATTAATCTTGTCAGTCAGCATGCACAATAAGGCATCATATTTTTCCGCACCAAGATTTTTCACAAGTTCTTCGTGTGGAATCGCCTCGTCGCTTTCCCAATATGTCAGGTCACAATCATTTTTCTCGAGGAATTCGGGGCCAGGCTTTGGGATAAATCTTGTAACGTACACCTTGTACTTTCCCATTTTAGTTGACAGTAAATTATGAGCTGACACTAGCAGGTATCCAGAGAGAAAGCGTGAGTTATGAAACTGCCGTTAGGCCTACGTCCTTCAACCCCCGATTAGGCATTTGCATGCAGAAAATCGATTGGCTGAAATGGTCCAATGAAATGAAGGCGTACATTGCATCAGCGAATACGAAAATAGGATATTTTTTCTTTTCATTTTAATCCCCAAAAATACTTTCAAAGTAGAAACCAGTTGTTTTCCTGCATTTCTACAGAGATCAAATAGATTGCAAACGAAGAGAGTCAGAAACAACAACATTCAGAATGATTTTTACGTGGAATAGTATTTTGTGCGTCATTCCAGAATATGTTCTTTTGCAATGCTGAATTATCGGTCCATGCCGTCTGCGAAGGTCAAGGCCGCTGTTTGAGGGCATTTGGTCGAGCGTTTAGATTATTTATATATGGGAGCAAAATTTTGATCAAATCGAAACATATCTTTGTAGCAGCGAGCGCGCTTTGATCAAGACAGTGTCTTTCGCTCCCAGATCTAATAGTATCAGTATCAGTAGCTCAAGGAGTTGTCACTGCGTTCGGTCAAATCCATATGCGCTGCAAGGCATCTGCCAAGCAGATGCCTGACCAGCAGCGTAACCCAACGCGCTTAGTCAGGCCTTGAAAAAATAAAATAAAATGAAATAAATAAGTAAATAAATAAAGGGAGCTTGAATCGCTTTTGTGAAAAAAAAAATCCCAAAGAAGAAACCATGAGTTACCAAAAAGATTAAAACAACACTTAATATGAAGAAGAGAGCATTTTTTAAGGTGAAAATAGAATTATGGATACGGTAAAGCAGAGTACAAGCGCAAAATAGAAGCTAAATTAATTGGTAATTATATGAATAGGTTTGGGAAGAGTTGAATTAGATGAGTGGTTACAAAGCAAGAAAGGGAGAATCGAATCAGTAATGACGTGTTCAGCTGAGGAAGCAGACTAACAGAATACCTTTTATGGTCGGTTTGACTGTCACAACTTCAGTGACAAGAAGAAAGAGCTGACTGATCTGACCGAGATTCCCTCGGATCAACAAGGTGAGAGAATAGTTGTCTATGAGGACTACGTTTTCAAATAATGAAATAGAGTAAAAAGGAACAAATAAGCTGGTCCAGATGGTATCAAAACGATCATCCTCTTCCATTGTGTTTGAGAGAGTTGTTTTTGTTTACTTGCAGGGATTCGTGAAGGAACGTTTTGACCCGATACAATTAATTTTGCATACGGGAGAAACAGAAATGTTGATGATGCTTTGTTTATATTGAACAAGGTATAAAGAGCACTAGACAAGCCTGGTACATACATCCGTTTGACGTCTTTTGACTTCTCAAGTGCTTTTAATACTATTCAGCCCCACCTTTTAGCTAAGGAACGTTTACAGCTGAAAGCTGATTCTCTGGCTGTTTTATGGATTTTAGACTACCCCACAAACATACCTCACTTTGTTAAAATCAAAGACTCTGTCTCCAGTGTTTTATGCATCAACACAGGTGCACCCCAGGGTACAGCGCTGACATCTTTTCTTTTTATTATGTATGCAGCTAATTGAAGAAGTAGCACATAATCTTGTCCACTCGTAAAGTTCGCTGATGATTCAGCTCTGACAGAACTTTTAATGATGATAATGAGACAGAGTACAGACAGGTAATCAACAATTTTACCACTTGGTGTGATGCTAATTTCTTAAATGTTTTGATTTCCAGAACTAATGAAATTGTCATCAAGGGTCATCAAGGGAGAGGTTGTTATACTTACAAGTTCCTTGGTGTAATTCTGGACAGCAAACTATCATGGAATGAAAATTCAAATGTACTTGTGAAAAAGTAAACAGCCGGCTGTACAGTCATAGGAAATTAAGATCTTTAGATGTATGCAACTAGATACTATGATTTATCTTTTATTGTTTTGTTGCTTCTAGCGTGTTTTCTTTTTTTCTCTCTCTCTCTGTTAAAAATAAAACTGATGTACTATGAAAGTGTGGAAATCCTATTTATATATGTTTTCACCGGCAGTTGCCAGTCACGAGTTTTGCTACATGAATGTTTAACACGTTTGTTCAATGTTATGATTTAACTATCATGTGTGCAAAAAATTTAAACCTGACATTTAACAGTTCATAATGATGTCATAGAAGCCTTTTTTTTCTTTTTCTTTTTTAATTTGCGTTTCTTAGTAGTCATGCTATTTCACAAAGTGTGTGTGTGTGTGTGTGTGTGTGTGTGTGGAGGATGATGGGGCTTAGGGGCTAGGGGTTGAAAATGTACTGGCTGAGTTGTATTACTTGCTTGTGAATATATAGATAGATAGATAGATATTGCTTTCTTATCTTTGGTTCAACAGTTTGTCATATTGTGTGTGTGTTGGACTTGGCTGTGGGCTGACATATTGTATATGGTGAGAGACTTGCCTGTGCATGTTCACTTGTAACTTATTTGGATTCATCCGGTTTTTGATGTCCAGGAAGCAGTCGGATGTTTCTTGTAAGAACGAGGACAAATTTTCAGGGTATCTCTTTTCTGAAGTTGAGTGTCATCAACATAAGAATGATGACTGACATTGTGGCGGTTGATATTTTCGGTATTTTCTTGTTCAACCGTCTTTTTAATTGTTTTATCATTTTTATGCGTTGGTACATCTCTGTTTCTCTGTATCCCTTCTCTGTCCACCTTCTCGTAAACCCAGTGTATTGATTGATGTTTTATTGTCTTTTTAAAAATTTTGATTATTGTTGTTTATTTTTTTTTAGTGTATCTGTGGGCGTGCCTGAACTGTCTGTTTGATTGTATTCTTTCGTGTATCTGTGGGGTTTCCTGAGTTAAATATCTGTCTGTGTCACAGGAGTGACTGGTATTTTTGTATTGAGCGTGTCGTGTGTGATGCTTCTGTTAGGTGTGTTGTTATAGATGCATGTATATAACTGGTGATTGTTAGTTTTAGGAAAATGTCAGTGTGTGGACGTTTTTAGGTAGTGCAGGCCGGGCTCTGGTGGCAAAACAATGTTAAGTTCTGCCCCTTTCCTCACCTTGCTGTATTTCTGCCTTCTTTTGCTCTGTACTCTTTCTCTTATATTTTCTCTCTTTATGTTCCTTTATGTTCTTAGTCTAGGTTAGATTATTGTCTCAAATTGTTTACTGTATCGTTGGTTTAAATTAAGTTTCATTTCTTTTGTTATTTACGCCTCCATCTGTTCATTTTTGTGTGAATCCTATTGTAGTGCTTTTTCACAACTTGTGTGTGGCCTGTCTTCGTTTTTCTCCCTCCTCTACTTTCATTTTTCCTCCTCCTCCCATCCTTCAGTTCGGGTTAAAGTTCCGAACTACGCACGAACCACGTGCATTTTTACTCAGCTCACCTGAGCGAGTATGAAATATTGTTGGCCAGCAACAATATTCGAGGCTTTTGCAGCCCGACTGCCGTAGTGTACGGGTCGTCTTCGTTGTTGGTTGGTAGCTACCCCGACGTCTACGCACCATACGAAGTGAGGGCCGGCTGTCCTCCATGGGAGCCACTTCTGTGTTTCTTCTTCGTCGTCGTGTCTTTGTGGTGGTCGTTAGTGTACGCTACCTGTGGCAGGTAAGAAGCCACTCGCCAATTTAACTTGAATGTATTTCTATCAGTGCTGTGGGTGTGAAAGAAGTAGAGGTTTGTCAAGAAAGGAAGGTGTACGTTAGGTTTTGACACGATAATTTATTTGGTTAATTACTTGTGCTACCACTGAGTAAATATGTACTTTTTCTTGTGTCGGTTAATATTTTTGCCAATTTTATTGCTGTTGAGTTTTAAAATTGATACAATTTTACCTCAGTTCACTGTTGTGTAAAACTGGGCGTTGGCTCTGTATGTTAGGTGTAGAGAGTGAGAGCGCCGTATATGAGTTGTGAATTTTTGTCTTGTCAGTGGAATTATATACCAGTTTTGTATTTTGAATGTGTTGTACATTTTTTTTCTGTCAATTATCGTTAAAAGTAGTATTATTCAGTACGGGGGGAACATTCCGTAATGTTCCAGCTCTCGCCGTGTCCTGGGTCCCGGGCCTTTCATCTGGTGACCCAGATCTTCGTCCCGCCCAGCCGGTGTCCTGTGTCCTGGGTCTTCACCCCCTCCTGTCCACCGGCCGTGACTGGTGTCCTGGGTCTTCACCCCCTCCTGTCCCCCGGCCGTGACTGGTGTCCTGGGTCTTCACCCCCTCCTGTCCCGTGACTGGTGTCCTGGGTCTTCACCCCCTCCTGTCCCGTGACTGGTGTCCTGGGTCTTCACCCCCTCCTGTCCACCGGCCGTGACTGGTGTCCTGGGTCTTCACCCCCTCCTGTCCCGTGACTGGTGTCCTGGGTCTTCACCCCCTCCTGTCCCGTGACTGGTGTCCTGGGTCTTCACCCCCTCCTGTCCCGTGACTGGTGTCCTGGGTCTTCACCCCCTCCTGCCCTGTGACTGGTGTCCTGGGTCTTCACCCCCTCCTGTCCCGTGACTGGTGTCCTGGGTCTTCACCCCCTCCTGTCCCGTGACTGGTGTCCTGGGTCTTCACCCCCTCCTGTCCCGTGACTGGTGTCCTGGGTCTTCACCCCCTCCTGCCCTGTGACTGGTGTCTTGCGTACCGGGCCTTTTGACTTGCAGCCTGGTCCTTTGCTTGGCACTGTATGCTGAGTCCTGGCACCTAGGCCTTTGATTGGGGGCTTGTGCCTTTGGTCGGACCTGCGCAACGTGTCCACCAGAGTTCGTCTGGTGCCGTGTGTCAGGTTTTTGTTTTTGTTTTCTTTTAAGAGGGAGGCTTCCTGAAGCCGGCAAAACGCAACACTGAGCACGAATGTGTGTGCCGGTCTGGGTTTTGGGTGGTTCTTTTGTTTGTTTTTTTGGTGTGTGTATGGTTGTGTACGTAAATCAGATTAAAACTACTATTATCTAATACATGTAATTATCACCTGAGTGCTTTGGATAGAGAGAGCGGAAGAGATTAAATTTTGTGTGGAAGAGAAATATCTGTATTCTGTGTTTGTGTTGTCGGGTGTACTGGGTTGGGTATTAGGTTTTAAAACAGTTCTCGATCTCTTCCCTAGGGGGGTCGTGACATGCTTGACCATTGCTCCTCCTTACCCACCTTGGGTTTGTGACAGTCTGGTAGTTTTCTTTAGTGTGTCTGTGGGCTTGCCTGAACTATGCTTGTTTTTAGTGTATGTGTGGGCTTGCCTGAACTATGCATGTTTTTAGTGTATGTGTGGGCTTGCCTAACTGTGCTTTTTTTCTTTAGTGTGTCTGTGGGCTTGCCTGAACTATGCTTGTTTTCTTTAGTGTGTCTGTGGGCTTGCCTGAACTGTCTGTTTGACTGCCTGTCTTTTGTTGACCGACCCCAGAGAACACCACTCGCCACAGCCAAAGAACAAGCGGACAACAAGCGCTGTCAAGTCCTTTGTAGACAAAGGAGTTAAGTGGTGGGCTCACTGGGGCCATACCTGCCCTGCTCTTGACGCGGTACAGGTGACCAAACGTGTCAATGTGGCGTGAAGTAAGCCCTACTTAAGCGAGAGCCAAGGTTGAGTGGACGACGCAAGTGGACATATTTTGTTGATTTCATAAAGTAGGGTTAGTTTATCAACATTTTTTTTTTTTTTTTTTGTAATGGGGATTTGTTAAAGACGGCGACCGAATCGAAAGTTTTGGCTGTGAACTGGACTTGGTCTGACTAGGGCCATGTTTGGACACCTGACACTGATGCTGTCTCTGCTTGGGCGGACGTGCTGAATATTGACCTTTGTGCAGCCTGTGGAACTGATCCAACTGCTTGTTTGTGGTGTTTGTCAGCCCACCCCGCGCTGTTCTCGCACTCCCACGCGTTGACACCAGTCCCGCTACGCTTCCTCGCATGCTTTTTCGGTTTTTTGTTTCCTGGCACATTGCTGGAAAGCATGCGTGCCCCCTGCACCCATCCCCCGCCCGCCGCCACCCGCCCTTCCTCACCACCTCGTGTACTCAGGGCCATGCCCCCTCTCCTCCTACACTTCAACGCAATGTGTGAGAAGGCGTGGGGGGTCGTTA
>NC_134886.1:34456929-34486929 GCF_041734735.1 Babylonia areolata
AAGAAGAAGTGTAAGAAGAAGAAGAGATGTAAGAAGTGTAAGAAGAAGAAGAAGTGTAAGAAGAATGTAAGAAGAAGAAGAGGTGTAAGAAGAGGTGTAAGAAGAAGTGTAAGAAGAAGAAGAGGTGTAAGAAGAAGTGCAAGAAGAAGAAGAGGTGTAAGAAGTGTAAGAAGAAGTGAAAGAAGAAGAAGAAGTGTAAGAAGAAGTGTAAGAAGAAGAGGTGTAAGAAGAGGTGTAAGAAGAAGTGTAAAAAGAAGAAGAGGTGTAAGAAGAGGTGTAAGAAGAAGAGGTGTAAGAAGAAGTGTAAGAAGAAGAAGAGGTGTAAGAAGAAGTGTAAGAAGAAGAAGAGGTGTAAGAAGAAGTGTAAGAAGAAGAGGTGTAAGAAGAAGTGTAAGAAGAAGAAGAAGTGTAAGAAGAAGTGTAAGAAGAAGAGGTGTAAGAAGAAGTGTAAGAAGAGGTGTAAGAAGAAGTGTAAGAAGAAGAAGAAGTGTTAGAAGAAGAGTAAGAAGAAGAGGTGTAAGAAGAAGTGTAAGAAGAAGAAGAGGTGTAAGAAGAAGTGTAAGAAGAAGTGTAAGAAGAAAAGAGGTGTAAGAAGAAGTGTAAGAAGAAGAAGAGGTGTAAGAAGAAGTGAAAGAAGAAGAAGAGGTGTAAGAAGAAGTGAAAGAAGAAGAAGAGGTGTAAGAAGAAGTGTAAGAAGAAGTGTAAGAAGAAGAAGAAGTGTAAGAAGAAGTGTAAGAAGAAGAAGAGGTGTAAGAAGAAGTGTAAGAAGGACACAGATCGTTTTCTTTTCAATCGCCAAAGACGTGGAACAAGCTCTCTGATAACCTCCGTCATTCTGATTCCCTCGCATCTTTTAAATCTCGTCTCAAAACTCACCTTTTCCCTCAGCAATAAGTTCAATTGTGGCAGGTCCACAACTACATGCATGTATATGAATGTGTATTGTGTGTGCGTGTGTTTATGTACGTTTGTGCCTGCCTATGTGTGCGTATGTGTTAGGGTAGCTGTTAGATACACATGTATGTTAAAATGTATGTAAGCAGTGTGTGTGCGTGCGTGCGTGCGTGCGTGCGTGTGTGTGTGTGTGTGTGTGTGTGTGTGTGTGTGTGTGTGTGTGTGTGTGTGGTCACATTTTGGTGTGTGTATGTAACATAGATATAATGTTTTATGTTATCAAAAGCGTTTTTGTAAAGCACCTATAGCAGATTTCTGGATAGTGTGCTATATAAGTATCCATTATTATTATATTATAAGAAGAAGTGTAAGAAGATGAGGTGTAAGAAGAAGTGTAAGAAGAAGTGTAAGAAGAAGAAGAGAAGGAGGGGGAACAAGACCAGAAGAAGAAGAACAAGAAAGTTGCAACAGATGATAACGGAGATTGCAGTGTTTGAATAGACAGACATAACCTTGCTCTAAAGCAGTACACCCATACAGCAACACACCCATACAGCAACAAAGCAGCACACCCATAAAGCAACACACCCATAAAGCAACACACCCATGAAACAACAAAGCAGCACACCCATAAAGCAACACACCCATAAAGCAACACAGCAGCACACCCATAAAGCAACACACCCATACAGCAACACACTCATAAAGCAACAAAACGGTACACCCATACTGCAACACACCCATAAAGCAATACACCCATACAGCAACACACCCATACAGCAACAAAGCAGCACAACCACACTGCAACACACCCATAAAGCAACACACCCATAAAGCAACACACCCATAAAACAACAAAGCAGCACACCCATACTGCAACACACCCACAAAGCAACACACCCATAAAGCAACACAGCAGCACACCCATAAAACAGCAACACACCCATACAGCAACACACCCATACAGCAACACACCCATAAAGCAACACAGCAGCACACCCATACTTCAACACACCCATAAAGCAACACACCCATACAGCAACACACCCATACAGCAACACACCCATACTGCAACACACCCATAAAGCAACACACCCACACAGCAACACACCCATAAAGCAACACACCCATACAGCAACACACCCATACAGCAACACACCCATAAAGCAACACACCCATACAGCAACACACCCATAAAGCAACAAAGCAGCACAACCATACAGCAACACACCCATACAGCAACACACCCATAAAGCAACACACCCATAAAGCAACAAAGCAGCACACCCATACTTCAACACACCCATAAAGCAACACACCCATACTTCAACACGCCCATAAAGCAACACACCCATACAGCAACACACCCATAAAGCAACACACCCATAAAGCAACAAAGCAGCACAACCATACAGCAACACACCCATTAGGAACGCACTCTTGATAAAGAAACGCACTCATAAAGTGGCGCACTCATAAAGCAATGCACCCTTTAGGTTTTGCACCCATGAAGGAACGTACCCATAACGCCACACTGCAACGCACCCATCGGGCCACAAATGAATGTACTCCAGAAAAGAATGTGCCCACAAGCCAATGCCCCCATGAAATCCTGCCCCCATGACCACAAGGCACCTCATCTTGCCACCGTTTTCTGAAAAGTGAAACTTACAGCGAATTCTTTTTATTTTGTTTTATTTTTTTTTGACAAAAACACATCAACAACAACCAGAAAACAAACAAACAGTTTATTCTATCCATCAAAAGCCATTTTAGCATCGCTATGGTCTTATGATTCCAAGAGACGATTCCAGGTGAATAGCTGCAGGATATACACAGAGAGCATGCAGCGTGCCGTTTTCAGGGTCAGTATTATTCTCTCCTCTCACGCTTCTGTCATCATAGGTATGACAAAGCCTTCATTGCCTTCGCTGTCAAACTGTTGATCAATGAACCTGGACATGAGATAACTAATTACACACACACACACACATATATATATATATATCATTATTATATATATAATAGACAGAGCACCACTTTTGACCTTGCTGGGTCTCCCCACACTGAGGTACATCGATTTATTTATAAAAAATGTCCGTGGCCTTCCCCTCACCAAGGTTCGGCCCAGCAGCGACACAGTCATGAGGTCAGCGCAATGGAAAACTACCAGCTACGTCGTCAGCCGTCACTGCTGACCGCGGTCGCTCTGGAAACTACAAGCGCCGCCTTGGGGGCGTGTCAAAGGTAAGAGGATTTTGCGTTATGCAGCGTGTTTGGTTTACCTCCACCCCCACCACACCCCCCACCTCCTTCCTCTTTCTACCCCTTCCAGGCATGTAATATCTGAGTGGGGTTGATTCAGGTGAGAGCGACCTGACCCTGGTTTCCCCCTCGAACCCCCCTGACCCTCTCCCCCCCAACCCCCCTCGTCCATAAGCACGACCTCAGGCAGAGTTTTGCTGGGTACCGCTTCGGACAAACAAAACCCGCGAGTGTTGTGTCATCCGTAGATCGACATGTTTTTCCTGTGGTGGTCCGTTTTCACTGGGGATTTAGAGAGGGGACGACCCGAGGGTGTGTGTGTGTGTGTGTTTTCGATCTTTAGCGTCTTTTCACTATCAATGATATTAGACGATTAAAAAAAAAAAAAAAAAAAAGTGTGTGTGGAGGAGGGGGCGGACTAGGGGGTGGGGTGGGGTGTGGGGAGGGGAGATGGAAGACGAAAATAGAAAAGGTAGAAAACTACCCAAAAATGCATAACTAACATGCAATTACATTTAACAGTAACAATTCAATAATGATAATAATAATAATCAGAAACCATTAACACAATTCTGAAGTACATTAAAGGAATGTAGAAATAGGGCCATGAACTAATTAATGCCTGAGAAAGTTCGAGCATAAGAACCTCGTCAGAAATAACTTTCCAAAAATAGAAGAATAGTTATTCTCTTTGAAATACTTGGGCAAGAAGGTACGTAACTGCTGACAGTGAAACAAACAATGATGCAAGCTGAACTGCTTACCACAGATGCATGTAACATTTTCACTATACTTTGTCTTCAGCGCATCAAGTTTTATACGGAAAAAAAGTAGAGGTCATTAATCTTGTATAGCAAGCTGATGGATTCGGTATCTTTTCTTTACGAATATTCTCGGGGAATAATGTCCCTTTATGTTTTAAAAACTTTTCCTTCCATCGGTTAAGAAATCAACACCATGCTGATTTTTCTAACAAAGTGTATGCCTCCTTTACGGAAAAACGGACATGTATTTTTGTCGATTTTTCTGAATCTTGTGCTCCTCTTTTAGCTTATTTATCAGCAGTTTCATTGCCATGAATACCCACATGAGAAGGCACCCAACAAAAACTGGCCCCAGTCCCTTCAATCCTTAAACAATGTACCAAATGATTTGCTTCAATAACTAAGTCAGGTCTTGTTTCAAGGCTAAATAATTCTGGAGCATAAAGTACTGATCAAATTTGATGGCTCACTAAATAGTTCAGAGCTTGTATAATAGCAGTTAGCTCAGCCGTGAAGATGGAAAGATGTTTTCCAATAAAGTAAGATTTTTCAACCTTGTGTGTGCGTGTGCGTGCGTGTGCGTGCGTGCTTGTGTTTGTGTATGTATGTATGTATGTATGTATGTATGTATGTATGTATGTGTGTGTGTGTGTGTGTGTGTGTGTGTGTGTGTGTGTGTGTGCTGAATGTGATTTATTGTCTATCAAAATATTCATAAAATGTGTTAGTAGACAACCCCCTCTGAATCATGACTTAGCTAACTGACGCATGGGAATATTGAACGAAACATAAAGTAAAAATATAGATATTTAATTTCCTTGAAAGCAGAAATAGATGACCATACCAACGAATGGGGTGTACGTGTCAGCAAATATGTGAAACAAACAAACAACAGAAAGAAAAAATATAATCATACATTAACAATGTAGACATTGCTAAAGATTGACGACATCGGAGATGATGACAGGTACAGAATATGACATTTCAACCTGCGGGAGGTTCGTAAGTAATCAAGTGTTAAATAAATAAATGCATTAGCTGGTCAAGACTGCAGGAAAAAACAACAACATGATGACGAACATATCGTATTCTTCTTTCCTTATTTCCACCCTCCCTTCTTTTGTTTCTTCTCTGTCTGTCTGTCTGTGTATCTGTCTGAATCTCCCTTCCTCTCTCTCTTCTCTTCTAATTCTGTAATGTGGCAATACATTTTAGCACAACTGCACCGCAGTTTTCAACAGATGAGGACACGTCCCCGTACCCCGCTTTGGGTCCAGTTTGGTCTCGGTTGACCGATCATGAGTCAGCGCTATTGCCTGCACGAGGAGAGGGGAAAGGGTGAGGCGGGTGGAGGGGGTGATGTAAGAGGGAATATAAACACTGGGCTCTGCCACGGCCAGGTTCACAATCCTTTTGGCCACAGTCGTGTGAGCAGGTGAATATGTTGACCAGTCTTTTGTGCTCTCTCTCTCTCCCTCTCTCTCTCTCTCTCTCTCTGTGCGCGCGGTGTAGTTCGTCTCGACTGATGTTGTTGAACGAGAGAGGTAATGCAGCTTTGATTTAGTTTGTTTCGTGAAACTCAACGCTCAGCAGATGTTGAATCATAGTTATCACTTTTTATACTCCAACTTTATTGAATTATGAGGAAAACAATTCCTTTTCTTTTTTATGTATTGAATCAAAATGTACTTGTGTGCAAATCACTCGAATCGAATCTTCTTTTTATTCATCTATTTTTTTTGGTCTAAGAATTATAGTACTGCTCTATCAAGATATGTTTTTTTCGTTGATAAGAAATAATTATCTACACTTGCCAAATCAAAAGTTAGCCATTCCCATTTTTTCTTTTTTTTCTTTTTTTTTTTCTTTTGCTGTCAGGCTTATGTCTTTCGGTAATTGAATAACGCTCTAAGCTTGCTTAATCAAAGACGGCCTTTCGCCAACTGAACACTGTCCTTGAATAAGATTCACTCAAAATGCATGATGATTTATTCTTTGCAAGGCCTACTGAAGAGTGCTATGCGCTTACTGAATACTTCTTCGTTCGTGGGCTGCAGCTCCACGTTCACACGTATGTACACAAGTGGGCTTTTACGTGTACGACCATTTTTACCCCGCCATACAGGCAGCCATACTCCGTTTTCGGGGGTATTGAATACAAGGGGATCGGCCTACTGATTTTTGCCGTTACAAAAGGCAAGCGTTGGACAGTTAACTGGCTTGTGCCTCACCCATGACTCTTTGAAGGGGAAACTTTCGTGTAAAAAACCAACGCTTCACTGTGTTGTATAATAACCTTCACAGGTCCAACGACCTTCACAGATTATCGTACAAGTGAAACAACCACGAGTTTTACCGGCGGAGTTCTTTTGGGTTTTTTAAGTAATTAAAAAAAAAAAAAAAAAAGAAAAAAACCCAAACAACCACCGGGACGGAACAGGTTTTGCTTTCAGCTTGAGTCGTCCCAAGTCTTAATTTAACTCTCTCCATACGAACGGCGAAAGAGACGACGTTAACAGCGTTTCACCCCAGTTACCATCATCAAAATATTGCAAGCGGAAGGCTCTGATACTGAAGAGGTGAATGTTGACAAAGAATACCACAATTCTAACGACGGAAGCTAAAGGTTGGGTCATTCAGACACCCACTGGACATCCGAGGGGTCTGTGTAGAGGAGAAGAGAGGACTGGCCGTACTGAGTGAGTTAAGTGTGATGACCCAGAGGTAACGCGTCCATTTGCAGGGCTTGGACACACACAACCAACAGACCTGGAGGAATCTGGTGAAGAGAACAGTTCAGTGTGGCGCCCTAGTGTCAAGACCCTAAACAGCTTAGAAGAAGATAAGCAGCGTATCTCCACCAGGTTGACATAACAATTAGGCATGCTGTCATTAGAAGTAAGCGATAAATAATCGAATAAATGAACTAAAAAGATAGGCACATATAAGTGGAGTGATGGCCTAGAGGTTAACGCGTCCGCCTAGGAAGTGAGAGAATCTGAGCGCTCTGGTTCCAATCACGGCTCAGCCGCCGATATTTTCCACCACTAGACCTTGAGTGGTGGTCTGGACGCTAGTCATTCGGATGAGACGATAAACCGAGGTCCTGTGTGCAGCATGCAATTAGCGCGCGTAAAAGAACCCACAGCAACAAAAGGGTTGTTTCTGGTAAAAATCTGTAGAAAAATCCACTTCGATAGGAAAAACAGAAAAACTGGACGCAGGACAAAAAAAGAAAAAAGAAAAAAAGAAAAAAAAGTGGCGCTTTAGTGTAGCGCTGTGCTCTCCCTGGGGAGAGCAGTCCGAATTTCACACAGAGATATGTTGTGATAAAAAGAAATACAAATACAACAAATACAAATATTTGATGACACCCACAGCGATGTTTGACATCTGCGTAACACAAGAGCGGAATATGATAATTGGTTATACTTTACAGCCTGTCATTTTCATTTCAGTTTCAGTTGCTCAGTCTAGGAGGCGTCAATGCGTTCGGACAAATCCATATTCACTACACCACATCTGCAAGGCAGATGCATGACAGCAGCATAACCAACGCGCTAGTCAGGCAGTGACAGTTGGAGCTTTGATGAGTTCGATCAGTCGCAAAATTATTTAACTCTGAGCCGATCAGTGTCATCGGCTAATCGTCACACGCATTGATTAATCATCAACGGGGGGAGGGGGGTACAAACTGAATGCCAGTCTTGTACTGTCATGTGTTGTGCTGTGTTACGTTGCATTAGACCTAGGTATGCATTGCAAAGCGTGAGAATGGTTTACATTACACTATTCTGCATCGGATCGATCTGGAATATCTTCCATTGTAGGTATACTGCATGGAAATGTACAACAGTGAACCGTGCTGTATATATCTTGTATTTTACTGAACTGTACTGTACTTTTCTGTGCTGTACTATAATGTACTGTGCTATGATGTGCTGTATTGTAGTGTACTGTACTGTTCCGTGCTGTGTTGTACTGTGTTGTATTGTACCTCTGTACTACACTGCACTGTATTGTAATGCACCGTAGCTTACAATTATGGTGTCCAAACTTACCACGCTGGTGATACTAACTCCTCTGTCCATTTCTTTCACGATTTCGGATCACTGAATCTGCGAGCCCAAGCTTGTAACAAATGATAAGAACAATCTTCCAACCCCTCCCATCGCCTCATTTGCACCCCCCTGTTGAACCAGATACCTGAAGACATCTCAACAAATCGCAGACCTCCAACATGTCTGGAATCAAGCTGATCTACTTTGATGGGCGGGGCAGGGGTGAGGTGCTCCGCCTGCTGCTGACGGCAGCGGGACAAAAGTTTGAAGACAAACGTCTTCAGTTCCAGGACTGGGGGACAGAGAAAGCTAGTAAGATTCAGTGTGGTGTGGTGTGGCGTGGTGTGGCAGTGAAGTGTGATGGTGTGTTTGTGGTGGTGTTTGGTGTGATGGTGTGGAATAGTGTGGTGTGGTGTGGTGGTGGTGTGTGGTGTGTGTTGTGTTTCAGTGTAGTGTAGGATAGTGTGATGAGGAGAGGTGAGGCGTGGTATGGTGTGTAGTAATGTTGTGTAGTGTGTTGTGTTTAGTGTAGTGTGGTGTTGTGTAGTGTAGTGTGATGTTGTGTAGTGTAGTGTGTTGTGTTTAGTGTAGTGTGGTGTTGTGTAGTGTAGTGTGATGTTGTGTAGTGTAGTGTGTTGTGTTTAGTGTAGTGTGGTGTTGTGTAGTGTAGTGTGATGTGGTGAGGTGTGGTGTAATATGGTGTGTTGTGTTGTAGTGCAGTGTGGTGTGTTGTGTTGTGTTGTGTTGTAGTGTGGTGTGGTGCGGTGTGGTGTGGTGTGTTGTGTGTCGTGTTGCAGTGCAGTGTGGTGTGTTGTAGTGTGGTGTGGTGTGTTGTAGTGTGGTGTGGTGTGGTGTGTGGTGTGGTGCGGTGTGGTGTGGTGTTGTGTGTCGTGTTGCAGTGCAGTGTGGTGTGTTGTAGTGTGGTGTGGTGCGGTGTGGTGTGTTGTGTGTCGTGTTGTAGTGTGGTGTGTTGTGTTGTAGTGTGGTGTGGTGCGGTGTGGTGTGTTGTGTGTCGTGTTGCAGTGCAGTGTGGTGTGTTGTAGTGTGGTGTGGTGCAGTGTGGTGTGTTGTGTGGTGTTGTGTGTTGTAGTGTGGTGTAATGTGGTGTGGTGGTGTGGTGTGGTGTGTTATGTTGTGGTATGGTGGTGTGGTGTGATATAGTATGGTGTTGTGTGTTGTAGGGTTGTGTAATGTGGTGTAGTGTAATTAGGGTAGTATAGGTAATTTGGAACAGTCTGATATCCTGTGGTATGGCATGGTTTGGAACAACCCTTTTGTTGTCCTGGGTTCTTTTACGTACGCTAAGTGCATGCTGCACACGGGACCTCGGTTTATCGTCTCATTCGAATGACTAGCGTGCAGACCACCACTCAAGGTCTAGTGTAGGGGAAGAAAATATCGGCGGCTGAGCCGTGATTCGAACCAGCGCTCTCAGATTCTCTCGTTTCCTAGGCGGACGCGTTACATCTAGGCCACATATGGGATGTGATGTAATAATGTGACATGGTGTGTTGTGGCGTGGTTTGAAGGATGTGGTGTAATAGTGATATGGTGTGGTGTAGTGTGGTTTGAAGGATGTGGTGTAATGGTGTGACATGGTGTGGTGTGGCGTGGTTTGAAGGATGTGGTGTAATAGTGTGATATGGTGTGGTGTGGTTTGAAGGATGTGGTGTAATAGTGTGATATGGTGTGGTTTGGTGTGGTTTGAAGGATGTAATGTAATGGTGTGACATGGTGTGGTGTGGTGTGGTTTGAAGGATGTGGTGTAATAGTGTGATATGGTGTGGTGTGGTTTGAAGGATGTGGTGTAATAGTGTGATATGGTGTGGTGTGGTTTGAAGGATGTGATGTAATGGTGTGATGTGGTGTGGCGTGGTTTGAAGGATGTGGTGTAATAGTGTGATATGGTGTGGTGTGGTTTGAAGGATGTGGTGTAATAGTGTGATGTGGTGTGGTGTGGTTTGAAGGATGTGGTGTAATAGTGTGATATGGTGTGGTGTGGTTTGAAGGATGTGGTGTAATAGTGTGATATGGTGTGGTGTGGCGTGGTTTGAAGGATGTGGTGTAATAGTGTGATGTGGTGTGGCGTGGTTTGAAGGATGTGGTGTAATAGTGTGATATGGTGTGGTGTGGTGTGGTTTGAAGGATGTGGTGTAATGGTGTGATATGGTGTGGTGTGGTTTGAAGGACGTGGTGTAATAGTGTGACATGGTGTGGTGTGGTGTGGTTTGAAGGACGTGGTGTAATAGTGTGACATGGTGTGGTGTGGTTTGGTTTGAAGGATGTGGTGTAATAGTGTGATATGGCGTGGTTTGAAGGATGTGGTGTAATAGTGTGATATGGTGTGGTGTGGTGTGGTTTGAAGGATGTGGTGTAATAGTGTGACATGGTGTGGTGTGGTTTGAAGGAAGTGGTGTAATAGAGTGACCTGGTGTGGTGTGGTTTGAAGGATGTGGTGTAATAGTGTGATATGGTGTGGTGTGGTTTGAAGGATGTGATGTAATGGTGTGATGTGGTGTGGCGTGGTTTGAAGGATGTGGTGTAGTAATAGTGTGATATGGTTGTGATGTGGCGTGGTTTGAAGGATGTGGTGTAATAGTGTGATATGGTGTGGTTTGAAGGATGTGGTGTAATAGTGTGATATGGTGGTGGTGTGGTTTGAAGGATGTGGTGTAATAGTGTGACATGGTGTGGTGTGGTTTGAAGGATGTGGTGTAATAGTGTGATATGGCGTGGTGTGGTTTGAAGGATGTGGTGAAATAGTGTGATGTGGTGTGGTGTGGTTTGAAGGATGGGTGTAATAGTGTGATATGGTGTGGTGTGGCGTGGTTTGAAGGATGTGGTGTAATAGTGTGATATGGTGTGGTGTGGTTTGAAGGATGTGGTGTAATAGTGTGATATGGTGTGGTGTGGCGTGGTTTGAAGGATGTGGTGTAATAGTGTGATATGGTGTGGTGTGGCGTGGTTTGAAGGATGTGGTGTAATAGTGTGATATGGTGTGGTGTGGTTTGAAGGATGTGGTGTAATAGTGTGATATGGTGTGGTGTGGCATGGTTTGAAGGATGTGGTGTAATAGTGTGACATGGTGTGGTTTGGCGTGGTTTGAAGGATGTAATGTAATGGTGTGACATGGTGTGGTGTGGCATGGTTTGAAGGATGTGGTGTAATAGTGTGATATGGTGTGGTGTGGCGTGGTTTGAAGGATGTGATGTAATGGTGTGACATGGTGTGGTGTGGTGTGGTTTGAAGGATGTGGTGTAATAGTGTGACATGGTGTGGTGTGGTTTGAAGGATGTGGTGTAATAGTGTGATATGGTGTGGTGTGGTTTGAAGGATGTGATGTAATGGTGTGATATGGTGTGGTGTGGTTTGAAGGATGTGGTGTAATAGTGTGATATGGCGTGGTTTGAAGGATGTGGTGTAATAGTGTGACATGGTGTGGTGTGGTGTGGCGTGGTTTGAAGGATGTGGTGTAATAGTGTGACATGGTGTGGTGTGGTGTGGTTTGAAGGATGTGGTGTAATAGTGTGACATAGTGTGGTATTTGTGGTGTCATATGGTGTTGATTTGTGTTTTGTTGTGTGGTGACGACGGGTGTACTGGTTTGATTGCAAGGATATAATGCCGATTTATAATCAGTGCAAGTGTAATCAACTCCAGTTGCCATGATATTTGGATTTTCACCCTTTTTGATATCAGTGATGTGTGTGTGTGTGTGTGTGTGTGTGTGTGTGTGTGTGTGTGTGTGTGTGTGTGTGTGTGTGTGCGTGCGTGCGTGTGTGTGTGCGTGCGTGCGTGTGTGTGTGTGTGTGTGTTTGACAGAGGCCAGATTCAACTCTTTGCCCAACCTGGTCTACGGAGGGAAAACCTATGGACAGAGTTTGGCTCTCGTCCAGTTTTTAGCGAGGGAGTTCGGTAAGTAGACAGACAGAAAGAAAGAGAGAGAGACAAGACAAGACAAGACAAGACAAATCTTTTTACGTGACCACTTCCTATCAACCAATGAGAAATTAACAAAACGGGAAATATTTCCACTGTACAAGCAATTCGACTACAATAAAAAGGTCCTCAAGTTCAAAGTACACAAAAAAACATGTCAGCACCATATCTCATTGACTTCATGATGTCACGAAAGAGAGAGAGAGAGGGAGAGAGAGAGAGAGAGAGAGAGAGAGAGAATTAAAAAACTATTAATCAAGGATAAAGATTTTAGGCATTGCCTTGTTTTTCAATCTGTCCTTGTGACACCTATAACAACACGACAATAATAATTTTGGTAAATTCTACTACTACTACTACTATTTCTGATGGTGATGTGTGTGTGTGTGTGTGTGTGTGTGTGTATGTATGCCCGTGTATGTATGTATGTATGTGCGTGCGTGCACATGTGTGTGTGTGTGTGTGTGTGTGTGTGTGTGTGTGCAGGCATGTACGGGAAGAACAACACGGAGGCCCTCAGGGCGGACGAGGCCGGACAGTTCCTGATGGAGATCCGAACTGACCTCATCAACGCTGCCTTTGAGCACGACCCCGCCAAGAAGGTCTGCAGTGAAGTCACCATGCCTTAACACTGCCTTAGCTTTCATCATCTTGGCTTCCCTTACATTACCTTGCCTAACATTATCGTGCCTTATGTGTTACATTACCTGACCTAACATCGCCCTAAATTACATTACCTTAACGAACAATAAAGAGTGGTAACTCTTACGCAAGGTACACCGCTTCCAAGTCAAGGCTGCTTATGCTACCGATTAAGCTTAGCACACAAGTGAATAAAAGGTACATCGGGACAAAGCCAGGCACTTCCTTAAAAAACAACAAGAGAGGCAAGGCCTTCAAGACTCACTTGTGATACACTTTAAAAAAAAAAATCTAATCGTTAAAATGTGTTCTGCATTTGTTATTATAAAGCTTCGCGTTAAAAAAGAAAAGAAAAAAAAAGTCCTAACCAGATTCGAATTAAGTCCCCTAGCATTAATTACAGAGTAATTTTCCTTTTTTACTATCTGCACCAAAACGTTTGCAAAATAAATAAAAACTTCCATGCTTAGCAAAAGAAGTTCCTGTTTGGACAAAAAAATGATAATAATGACTGCTCTTGTTGTTGGGTCAGAATATCAGATTAAAGTGCCAAGTTTAGAGAATACAAAAAATATAAATATAACAGTAAATGCAGTTTGCATATTATTAGGCTTCTTTTTTTTTGTACCCATCCCAGAGGTGCAATATTGTTTTAAACAAGATGATTGGAAAGAACTGAATTTTTCCTATTTTTATGCCTAATTTGGTGTCAACTGACAAAGTATTTGCAGAGAAAATGTCAATGTTAAAGTTTACCACGGACACACAGACACAGACACACACACACACACACACACACACACAGAGACAACTGAACACTTTGTTTACACAAGTGAGTCAAAAAACAGGAAGCTCCGGACTTGTAGTTAGTGTAAGAAAATAGTTACCACCCTTTATCGTTTATTCTCCTTGCCTCAGTGTTTTTTCATTTACATTGCCTGACATTGTACGTCACGTTACATTGATTAATTGCGTACGGTGTGTGAAGAAAGCGTGTGTTCAAAGAGGGGAGGGTGTGTGAAGAAAATAGAGGGTGTGTGAAGAAAATGGAGGGTGTGTGAAGAACATAGAGGGTGTGTGAAGAAAATGGAGGGTGTGTGAAGAAAATGGAGGGTGTGTGAAGAAAATATAGGGTGTGTGAAGAAAATGGAGGTTGTGTGAAGAAAATTGAGGGGGGGGGGCGGGGGGGGGGGGGGGAAAGAACATAGAGGGTGTGTGAAGAAAATGGAGGGTGTGTGAAGAAACTGGAGGTTGTGAAGAAAATTGAGGGGGTGTGAAGAACATAGAGGGTGTGTGAAGAAAATGGAGGGTGTGTGAAGAAAATGGAGGGTGTGTGAAGAAAATATAGGGTGTGTGAAGAAAATGGAGGTTGTGAAGAAAATTGAGGGGGTGTGAAGAACATAGAGGGTGTGTGAAGAAAATGGAGGGTGTGTGAAGAAAATGGAGGGTGTGTGAAGAAAATGGAGGGTGTGTGAAGAAAATATAAGGTGTGTGAAGAAACTGGAGGGTGTGTGAAGAAAATATAGGGTGTGTGAAGAAAATGGAGGTTGTGTGAAGAAAATTGAGGGTGTGTGAAGAAAGCGCAAAGTGTATGAAGAGAGCATAAGGTGTGTAGAAAAAGTGTAATGTGTGTGAAGAGAGCTGGAGTATGTGAAGAAAGCATAATGCGTGCAGAAAGCGTCAGGTATGCAAAGAAAGCGTAAGGTGTGTAAAGAAAACGTAATGTGTGTGAAAAAAGCGTATTGTGTGTGAAGAAAACTGGAGTGTGTAAGGAAAGCGTAATGTGCGTAGAAAGGGTAAGGTGTGTAAAGAAAGTGGAAGTGTAAAGAAAGTGTAATGTGTGTGAAAATAGCGTATTGTGTGTGAAGAAAACTAACTGGAGTGTGTGAAGAAAGTGTAATGCGTGCAGAAAGGGTAAGGTGTGTAAAGAAAGCGTAAGGTGCGTAAAGAAAGCGTAATGTATGAAGTAGATGTGTGAAGAAAGCGTAATGTGTGTGAAGAAAGCGTAAGGCACGAAGAAAGTATAAGGGTGTGGAAAAAGCGTAAAGGGTGTGAAGATAGCCTAAGGTGTGCAAAGGAAGCATAAGGTGTGGAAATTAAGCATAAGATTTGTAAAAAAAAAAAAAAAATGCGTAAGGTATGTAAAGAAAGCGTAAGGTGTGTGTGTGTGTGTGTGTGTGTGTGTGTGTGTGTGTGTGCGAAGAAAACGTAAAATGTGTGAAGAAAGTATACAGTGTCTACATGATAAAATGTAGCACGAGTTGTGTAAACTAACCATAATTTTTGTGAACATGCGTAAAGATTTTAAAGAAAACGTAAGGTGTTTGACGACAGCGTAAGGTATGTGAAGAAGCATAAGGTGTGTGAAGAAAGCGTAAGGTATGTGAACAGCGTAAGGTGTGTGAAGAAAGCGTAAAGCGTGTGAAGAAAGCGTAAAGCGTGTGAAGAAAGTATGAAGTGTGTGAAGAAAGCGTAAAGCGTGTGAAGAAAGTATAAAGTGTGTGAAGAAAGAGTAAGGTATGTGAACAGCGTAAGGTGTGTGAAGAAAGCATAAGGCGTGTGAACAGCGTAAGGTGTGTGAAGAAAGCGTAAGGTGTGTGAAGAAAGCGTGAGCCTTGGTGGGAAGAAAGCGAGCAAACAACCACTGACTGAGTGACCAACTGAATAACTATCCGCCTTGTGCAAAGACTGTCACCAAGTGGAATTGTTGGTGACCGCCTGTGACGCTTTTCATCAGGAAGAACTGGCGAAGAAGGCCAAGGAATCTGTGCCCAATAAGCTGGCTTACTTGGAGGGCATTGCTGTCGAGAACGGCAAGAACAGCTACTTTACTGGTGCCAAGGTCCGTCTCTCTCTCTCTCTCTCTCTCTCTCTCTCTCTCTCTCTCTTCTTCCCTCAGACAAACACAGGTAGAAACACCGACAAATAGATTGACAAGCACATATACACACTTACACAGGCAAACACACAGACATTCACACACGCGCGCGCGCGCGCGCACAGACACACACATTCTCTAAAAAAACGCAGACAGACCGACACTCACACACGTACGCACGCATGCACACGCTCTCTCTCTCTCTCTCTCTCTCTCTCTCTCTCTCTCTCTCTCTCTCTCTCTCTCTCTCTCGTAATGAATATACTAAAAGAAAAGATTATTAACCAACTATCAATTTCAAGATGACCCGATCTTTGACAGTGGTGTGAGTGAGTGAGTGAGTGTGTGAGTGTGTGTGTGTGTGTGTGTGATATCATTAAAATGGTATTTTGGTTTCATGGAAACAACTGTTATTCCCCCTTGCCCAAGGGGTTTAATGCTAAACGGACAACAAAATATGTCAGTGTCAGTGTGAGTGTCAGTCTCTCTCTCTCTTTCTCTCTCTCTTTAAGCGGAACAAAACAAAAGCCACTCCACCATCATCCTTTTAATTTCATTTTTCTTGTTTCCAGCTGACTTACGCTGACGTCATGCTGTTTGACTCATGGAACATGATCATAGGCTTCGTACCGGAAGCGGACACCGGAAAGGACTACCCGGAACTGAAGAAGATTATGCAGACTGTGCAGTGTGTTCCCTCCATCAAATCGTACCTTGCAACTAGGAAGGAATCGCCATTCTAAACCATCCTTGATTTACGTTTGTGTTGATTCATGTTCGCGTGCGTTTATATCAATAATGTGTAGACTTTTGAAGTTTGGAATTAAAGGGGGGGCGGAAAAATATGCTGGAATTACAGTTGGGTGTCTTTGCTTGCTTGCTTGCGCTCGTGTGTGTGTGTGTGTGTGTGTGTGTGTGTGTGTACAAAAGTGTTTGTACGTGAGCGCGTGAATGTGCGCGCGTGTCTGTGATGTTTTTCAATTCAGTTAGACACTCTCTCTCTCTCTCATACAGACATACACACACACACACACACACACACACACACACACACACATACATACATACATACATACATACGTGCATGCACACACGCACGCATGTGTGCACGTGGAGGAAATGTATTCAAATAAATCACGCAGCTGGAAGTGCTCCCCACGCCCTCTCTCTCTCTCCTCCGTCTCTCTCTCTCTTTCTCTTTCGTAGCTCTCTCTTTCTCCCAGTCTGACCTGACAGGTCTTTTGGGAAGAGCGGACTACACTACAACAATGGTAAGAAATACTTCTCAGAAATGCCACACACAAAAAGTTTACTTCAAAATTAAACCAAATATTATTTTGATGTGATCAATCCCGGTGTAGCTAGGCCGGCTATAAAGTAGTCTAAACTACTTTAATCCCCGAGGTTAACTCACTCAGTACGGCCAGTCCTCTCTTCTCCTCTACACAGACCCCTCGGATGTCCTGTGGGTGTCTGAATGACCCAACCTTTAGCTTCCGTCGTCAGAATTGTGGTATTCTTT
This sequence comes from Babylonia areolata, assembly GCF_041734735.1. Classification (NCBI taxonomy): domain Eukaryota; kingdom Metazoa; phylum Mollusca; class Gastropoda; order Neogastropoda; family Buccinidae; genus Babylonia; species Babylonia areolata. The sequence goes on from NC_134886.1 coordinate 34,473,895, forward strand.
GTCAACATTCACCTCTTCAGTATAAGAGCCTTCCGCTTGCAATATTTTGATGATGGTAATTGGGGTGAAACGCTGTTAACGCCGTCTCTTTCGCAGTTCGTATGGAGAGAGTTAAACCAGCCTGGGCCATGTCATACCCAATTCTGGCCGGAATGTACCCCCTGTGTACACTTAGCTCACCAGACCAGTCTGTGTCACATTTTTGTCAATGATAATGATAATAATGATGGAAATTATATAGCGTCTCATGGAGCTTTACAATGATTGCAAAAAGGCATAATAACAAAGGGAAAGTATTATGACACAGTATTTTACACACACACACACAAATCTGCGTTTGTTGCAAGTACGAGCTCCGGAAACGCTCACCGTTTTTTTTAAAGAATATTTTGTTTGAAACCAGTATTAGTTAAGGGGTTATTGGTCTAAAAAACGAATATGTATTGTGATGATTATACTTTTTTGGATTGAGAATAAGCGCATTCTGTCTTCTAAACACCCAGTTACTGCTTAGACCAGAGGGTATTTGAATTGTGTCCAAAATTATGAATCAGAACTGCTAAGCCATCCTCCCCCTCCCCGTGTGTGTGTGTGTGTGTGTGTGTGTGTGTGTGTGTGTGTGAACTAAGAATTCAGAACTCATTCAATTTTCGTAAACCCATCAGAGGAATTATGGACACTGAAAACTACAGACAACAAGCAAATGGAAGTAAAAGCAATGAATTGTGAGCACAAGCATAATATTCCACAAGACACAGTTATGGATTGCAAACTTTAAAGCACTCATACACACATTTTGCCAGCTCTGGTTGGAAAAAAACTTAGTGGCGACAGAGAACTCGGCGTTTGGATTATTGTGTTGTTTGGATTGTTGTGTTGCCAATTCCATCTGGCCAATGATTCGAAGACTGGGAATCAACTGTCACAAGCAGGCGATATGTCAAGTCAGATTAAGCACTACACTTGTCCAGAAAATGCAGTTCATCCTATATAACTCAACATGCTTTACATAGCCGGCCTTTCCAAGTTAAGTTGCAGCGACGTCCTCGCTCAATTTCAAGTTCATGTGCACTTATTCGAAATCGACATAATGCTCATCTGTGTTTAGTATTTCTGCTTTTCTCTTCGTCCTAGCCCTGAGATAGAGGTGAAAATGTGTTTGACATAAAAGGAAAGACACAACTGTCGAGCCAATCATTGCTTGTCAATCAACTGATCTTTTGATGACTACTGTTATTTTATTTTAGGTTTTTTTTTGTTTAAAAAAATCACTTCATGCACACCTCTGTTAAACGATGAGTGATCTATTGTTTCTTTATTTGTGGAACTGCTTTCAGTAAAGGTTAACTCATAGATATCAGATATGATGACGAGCCGCTGCAGTACCGCGGACTGATGGCTGGGATGACACAGGTTCGATTCACAGTGGAGATGGCTTTCTTCGGCCCGCGGCCCGCTGCTGCTCGGAGTTGAGTGTGCTATGGGGTCAAATGGGAAGACTGGGACCACACAGTCCAGTATCAACCACTTCACGGAAGCGTCGGTGGGTGTTTTTTTCAAATCAAATTTCCTGATCAACACTGCAACGTCTGCATCTCTCGGGCCTGGTTAACGTCTGGGTAAATAAACAAAACGGTCATACACGTAAGATGTTACATGTCTGTCTGAGTGTGTATGTATGCATGCCTGAAATCTGATTGAATGACACAGGAAACGAGTGATGAGCGCCCAGTGACAGCCGTCAGTCGGCTCTACCCAGGTAGACAGCCTGTTGTGCAAATGACTCCGTGTTTGTATAGCGCTTGGAGCTTGGTCTCCGACCGAGGATAGGCGCTATATAAGTATCCATATCAATCAATCATTCAATGTCATGAAGAAAAGAAGCGTAGAGCCTTGTCCCAAACCTAAAATGGACCTCCTCTCCGTAGTAGTATCATCATCCTCTTCCCCCTGCTCCTCCTTGATCATCAATATAAAAATTGTCCCAGAATCTGCGAGCTGACAGACTTGCTGGTAACGCAACACCAACGAGCGGCCTACATCTAGGAAAATCGGAAATCCTCAGAAAAGTCAAGAATATCAAAAAGAACAGGTACAAGGCCATCACACCATCGATCGCCTCAAAGGAATAAAAACAGAGAGAGGGAGCGGCCGTAAGTCTAACATGAAAGGTAGAGCACGATGCTTTGCAAATCAAACAAATATCGGCATCATTTCCAAACCAACATTGCGCAAATTTCTTCAAAACGGAACAGAGTCTCTGTGGGCTTTTCCAAATACAATAGACTGAGCAACACACTAGACGCCACGTTCTTGGCATCAGAGATCTTTTCCCATCCCTCTTGCGGCCAATCAGTGGCAGCCTCTGTGCGTGTGTGTATGTGTGTGTTTGTGTGTATGTGTGGGTCTGTGTTTTTGAGTGCGTTTGTGCATGCGCGAGAGTGTAAGTGTACACAAGTGTCAGGAGAGTTCTGTGCACGTGCGTGTGTGTGTGTGTGTGTGTGTGTGTGTCTGTGAGGGGGAGGTGGGGGTTGCGGGGGGGAGGTGGGGTAGAGGATGAGATATGTGAGTGTATGCATGCCTACACTGTGGGAGCAACAGGATATTGGAACGTATATATATATATATCTTTGTATATATGTGTGTGGGGTTGGGGGTGGGAGTTATGGGCGTATGTGTGTGTGCTTTTACAAGTAAGTGTTCATCTGTGTGTGTGTGTGTGTGTGTGTGTGTGTGTGTGCCGTGGAAGCTGCGATACGTAGATTAAAATGTGTGTGTGGAGGAGGGGGGTAGAGGAGGTGCAGGGTAATGTGTGTGTGTGTGTGTGTGTGTGTGTGTGTTGGACCTCATGTACGTTTATATATATTTGACTGTGCTTTCATATCTGTGAAACTGCATGTTTGGTGCATATCTGTTATGCATGTGTGGGTGTATGTGTGAATATATGTCTTCATGTTTTACATTTATTTGCTTATTTATCATCATTGTTGTCTTATTAATTTTTTTTTAATTATTATTATTTTATTATTATTATTATTATTACCTTTTTTATATTATAGTTATTATTTATTTATTTATTTATGTAAGCTTATCTATTGTTTATTCACCTTTTTTTTCTTCTTTTTTTTCCCTCAAGGCCTGACTAAGCGCGTTGGGTTACGCGGCTGGTCAGGCATCTGCTTGGCAGATGTGGTGTAGCGTATATGGATTTGTCCGAACGCAGTGACGCCTCCTTGAGCTACTGAAACTGAAACTGAAACTCTCCCTGGGGAGAGCAGCTAGCCCGAATTTCACACAGAGAAATCTGTTGTTATAAAAAGAAATACAAGATAAAGGATATAGGGAAAACAAAACAAAACTAAATTTTCGATCTCACCCCCCCCCCCTCCCATTCCCCCCCCCCCCCCACTAGTATCGATACAATAATTGTCGTCTCTGGTATACAACAGAAGAAAGTTTAGACAGGCTCTATCGATTTGTTGTTGCTGCTGTTGTTTACAAGTATGGCGGCTGGACGTGCAACGCGCACCCATTTTCACGCAAGAGAGGCGAGACTGATCTAAGGGGAACAACATGTGTATTACTGTAAAGTGCAAATAAGCTTTGAAGACGTGCTTTCCCACATATCTTGATCTGGATCTCGATTGGATTTTTGACTCACTTGTGTAAACAAAGTGAGTCTATGTTTTAACCCGGTGTTCGGTTGTCTGTGTGTGTGTGTGTGTGTGTGTCTGTGTCTGTGTGTCCGTGGTAAACTTTAACATTGACATTTTCTCTGCAAATACTTTGTCAGTTGACACCAAATTAGGCATAAAAATAGAAAAAATTCAGTTCTTTCTAGTCATCTTGTTTAAAACAATATTGCACCTCTGGGATGGGCACAAAAAAAAAGAAAAGAAAAAAAAGAAGCCTAATTATATGCAAACTGCATTTACTGTTATATTTATATTTTTTGTATTCTCTAAACTTGGCACTTTGATCTGATATCCTGACCCAACAACAAGAGCAGTCATTATTATCATTTTATGTTCAAACAGGAACTTCTTTTGCTAAGCATGGAAGTTTTATTTATTTTGCAAACGTTTTTGGTGCAGATAATAAAAAAGGGAAATTACTCTGTAATTAATGCTAGGGGACTTAATTTGCTTTAAACTGATCTTTCTCATCATAAACATTACATTTTGAAATTATACTCAATACGTTAAAAGCTTGGATTTTTTTTTTTAAGTGTATCACAAGTGAGTCTTGAAGGCCTTGCCTCTCTTGTCTTTTTTTGTTTTGTGTCGCGTCCCGCGGTGTTGTATTACGTACAGTACGCTGTCGTGTTTTGTGATATTGTGCAGTATTGTCTTGTGCTGTGTCGTATCTAATTGCCTTGTATACTGTTTTATCGTGTATCGTGTTGTGTTGTACAGTTTAGTGTGACGTTGTTTTGTCATGTGCACTGTCTTTTCATATGTTCTTTAGTCGTGCGTTATACTGTTTTGTGTGGTGTTGCATTCTGTTACGTTTTGCCTCTCTTGTCTTCTCTTGTATCGGTTTGCGTTGTACTGTATGGTTGTTCAGCTTCCTCAGTCTCTTTTTCTGACATCAGTCTCTATGTCTCTGTCTGTCTGTCTGTCTGTGTCTCTGTTTTTCTCTGCCATTCCCGTTCCCTTTCCCCATCTCTTTCGCTCTCTCTCAACTTACCTCCCCATCCCTTCTTTTTCTCTTTCTGTCCCCCTCTCTCTCTCTCATCCCCTCTCCCTGCACCACTCTCTCTGCCCCCCCCTCTCTCTCTCTCACCCCCTCTCCCTGCACCACTCTCTCTGCTCCCCCTCTCTCTCTCATCCCCTCTTCCTGCACCACACTCTCTGCCCCCCCCCCTCTCTCTCTCTCTCCCCCTCTCCCTGCACCACTCTCTCTGCCCCCCCATCTCCCCCTCTCTCTCTCACCCCCTCTCCCTGCACCACTCTCTCTGCCCCCCCTCTCTCTCTCTCACCCCCTCTCCATGCACCACTCTCTCTGCCCCCCCTCTCTCTCTCACCCCCTCTCCCTGCACCACTCTCTCTGCCCCCCACCCCCCTCTCTCTCTCCCTCTCCCTGCACCACTCTCTGTGCTCCCCCCTCTCTCTCTCATCCCCTCTCCCTGCACCACTCTCTCTGCTCCCCCCCTCTCATCCCCTTTCCCTGCACCACTCTCTCTGCCCCCCCTCTCTCTCTCACCCCCTCTCCCTGCACCACTCTCTCTGCCCCCCCTCTTTCTCTCACCCCCTCTCCCTGCACCACTCTCTCTGCCCCCCCCCCTCTCTCTCATCCCCTCTCCCTGCACCACTCTCTCTGCCCCCCCCCCTCTCTCTCTCTCATCCCCTCTCCCTGCACCACTCTCTCTGCCCCCCCTCTCTCTCTCTCTCACCCCCTCTCCCTGCACCACTCTCTCTGCCCCCCCCCCTCTCTCTCTCTCACCCCCTCTCCCTGCACCACTCTCTCTGCTCCCCCTCTCTCTCTCTCTCATCCCCTCTCCCTGCACCACTCTCTCTGCCCCCCCTCTCTCTCTCACCCCCTCTCCCTGCGTCACTGTCTCTGCCCTACTCTCTTGCTCTCTATCTCTCTCTGTCTTTATGTCTTTGTCTGTCTGTCTGTCTGTCTGTCTGTCTCATGTACAGACTCTATCATTCGGCATATGTAATGATCTGTTAGACGAACTGTGCCCCAAACCAGCGAAGAACTGAGTGTTGTGTGAAGTCATGGGTACGAGAGTACTTCGTTTGTTTTGCTTGAAGCTGGCAAAGTTGCAGATTGTGATCTACTGGAAAATCGTACTGAAAAGTAAGAAAGGTATTGTGTGAAAAAAGCGTATATGTACAAATGAATATATATGCAGCCTTCTTCAATATATCTTCTAAAGACAATCTACAGAAACTAGACTAAAAAAAAAAAATCACTACTGTCGCGAATGGAATTTGTGACATGGATATTGCTGGTGAAGAATTTCATTTTATTATGGAGTGGCCACAATTTTCTTATATTCGTGGCCTGACAAATATTTAAGTATCAAGTTATGCATCATTTTCTGCAGTCAGACGGGCTCTGTCAAGACTTATTAACTTCATGAAAACTTGCAATATTGTGTAAGACGCTTTCATGCATATGAAGGAATAGTAACATTTATTTCACCTTAATGGAAGCAAACTTCATAATGAACCTACTTGTGTTCTTGATTACATTGTTTTCCGAAATCCTCCATGCCCCTAAAAAGTGCCAAATGTTAATAACTCATTTCTTGAATATTGAAAAAAAAAAAAAAAGGTTTGAATTCACCGTTATGCCTCAACCGAACCAGAAATAGAAAAGACCAAAGCAACTATTTTCAAGTTCCATTTATTACGGACGTTTTCCCAGGCAATCTTATAGACAAACTGTATATAATGATCCTTTTTTTTTTTTTAAAGAATGCAGGTCAGTTACTGTCTAAATAGCTTTAATTTTAGGCTCTGGCAGAATACAAATGTTAATAAATCATCATCATCATCTCCCGTTCCTCGTCGTTATCCATAATCATCACGATCGATCATCGCCATAGTCGCTCAGTAAAAGCAACCAGGAAGGTTGTCATAGGTCAGCTGAAGGTCGTAGAAGCCAGAAGATGGATTGGTGGCGTTGACGCCACAGAACTGCGTCAGAGGTGTACTGATGTCGGACAAGTCCGGCGTGACGTAAGGGTCACGGACGAAGATACCGATGCTGGACAATGTCTGGTTTCCGATCGTCACGTCAAACCACAGGACAAGTACGCTGAAAGTGGAGGACAAAAAGGAGAAGAATATCACAGGAAGCAAGATGTGTGTTTACGTTTGTGTGGTTCCGTACATACATGCATGCATGCGTGTGTGTGTGTATGTGTGTGTGTGTGTGTGTGTGTGTGTGTGTGTGTGTGTGTGTGTGTGTGTGAGAGAGAGAGAGAGAGAGAGAGAGAGAGAGAGAGGTTTTCCGTAGTGATTGTTATAGACGAGTTTCCAACGTTGATTTTCTGAATAAAAATCCATTCGTACTGACTGAAAGAAGAGTCAGTTTTCCTTTTTGACAAGGTTCGTTATCACGTGGTTCTATGGCAAAAGTTTGACTTTCACTTCTCAAGACGTTTTTGTATAGGTGTGGAGGGGGTTGCTTTCTTCTGTCCGTTTTAACTCTGACTTTAACTTGTTCCCCTCTGGTTCTGTCTAAGTGCGTAAATTCTGAATTGTGTCTTGCTTGCTGTTAGTAGTAGTAGTAGTAGTAGCAGCAGCAGTAGTAGTGATAACAGTAGTGATAGTAGCAGTTGTTATTGTATTAACATAAGTAGCAATGGCTCTTTGGTGTCACACACACACACACACACGCACGCACACACACACACACACACACACACACACACACACACACGCACACAAATTATGCATCGGAAAAGACAATAAGGATACGGACTCGGCCTTAAGACAGTTATAGGTATACCTATCGTAGTCAATGTCGATGATAGTGAAGTTCAGACTTGTGTCCACTCTCACGCAGGTTGAACCCAGCAGATGACATCGCCTCGTGTACTCGATGCAGTTTTCAGAGCCACTGATGGTGTCCCGTTTCCACATGTCCAGGAACGTCTGACCCTGTGCAATGCACGGGCAACATGACTTTGTGAGACATACGTGTACACTGTCTGTCTGTCTGACTGCGCTCTGTCTGTGCCTGACTGTCGCTCTGTCTGTCTGTCTGCCTGTCTCTGTCTTACTGTCACTCTGTCTGTCTGTCTGTCTGTGTCTGACTGTCGCTCTGCCTGTCTGTCTGTCGCTCTGCCTGTCTGTCTGTCGCTCTGTCTGTCTCTTTCTGTCTGTCCGACTGTCGCTCTGTCTGTCTGTCTGTTTGTCTCTGTCTGTCTGTCCGTCTCTGTGTCTGACTGTCGCTCTGTCTGTCTGTCTGTCTCTGTGTCTGACTGTCGCTCTGTCTGTCTGTCTGTCTCTGTGTCTGACTGTCGCTCTGTCTGTCTGTCTCTGTCTGACTGTCGCTCTGCCTGTCTGTCTGTCTCTGTGTCTGACTGTCACTCTGTCTGTCTGTCTGTCTCTGTCTGACTGTCACTCTGTCTGTCTCTGTCTGACTGTCGCTCTGTCTGTCTGTCTCTGTGTGTCTGCCTGTCACTCTGTCTGTCTGTCTCTGTCTGACTGTCGCTCTGTCTGTCTGTCTGTCTCTGTGTGTCTGCCTGTCACTCTGTCTGTCTCTGTCTGACTGTCGCTCTGTCTGTCTCTGTGTCTGACTGTCGCTCTGTCTGTCTGTCTCTGTGTGTCTGACTGTCACTCTGTCTGTCTGTCTCTGTGTCTGACTGTCACTCTGTCTGTCTGTCTGTCTCTGTGTGTCTGACTGTCACTCTGTCTGTCTCTGTCTGACTGTCGCTCTGTCTGTCTGTCTCTGTGTGTCTGACTGTCGCTCTGTCTGTCTGTCTCTGTGTCTGACTGTCGCTCTGTCTGTCTGTCTGTCTCTGTGTGTCTGCCTGTCACTCTGTCTGTCTCTGTCTGACTGTCGCTCTGTCTGTCTGTCTCTGTGTGTCTGACTGTCGCTCTGTCTGTCTGTCTGTCTCTGTCTGTCTGACTGTCGCTCTGTCTGTCTGTCTCTGTCTGTCTGACTGTCGCTCTGTCTGCCTGTCTGTCTCTGTGTCTGACTGTCGCTCTGTCTGTCTGTCTCTGTCTGTCTGACTGTCGCTCTGTCTGTCTGTCTGTCTCTGTGTCTGACTGTCGCTCTGTCTGTCTGTCTGTCTCTGTGTGTCTGCCTGTCACTCTGTCTGTCTCTGTCTGACTGTCGCTCTGTCTGTCTGTCTCTGTGTGTCTGCCTGTCACTCTGTCTGTCTGTCTCTGTCTGACTGTCACTCTGTCTGTCTGTCTGTCTCTGTCTGACTGTATCTTTCTCTCTCTCTGACTGTCGATATGTCTGTTTGTCTGTCTCTGTTTGTCTGTCTGTCTGTGTCTGTCTGTCTGTCGCTCTGCCTCTCTGTCTCTGTCTGACTGTCACTCTGTCTGTCTGTCTCTGTCTGACTGTATCTCTGTCTGTCTGTCTCTGTCTGACTGTCACTCTGTCTGTCTGTCTCTGTCTGACTGTATCTTTCTCTCTCTCTGACTGTCGATATGTCTGTTTGTCTGTCTCTGTTTGTCTGTCTGTCTGTGTCTGTCTGTCGCTCTGCCTGTCTGTCTCTGTCTGTCGCTCTGCCTGTCTGTCTGTCGCTCTGCCTGATTGTCTGTCTGTTTGTGTGCCTGTCTGTCTGTCTGTCTCTGTCGCTCTGTCTGTCTGTCTCTGTCTGTCTGTCTGTGTCTGACTGTCTCTCTGTCTGTCTCTCTGTGTCTTACTGTCACTCTGTCTGTCTGTCTCTCTCTGTCTTACTGTCGCTCTGTCTGTCTGTCTCTGTCGCTCTGTCTGTCTGTCTCTGTCTGTCTGTCTGTCTCTGTCTGACTGTCTCTCTGTCTGTCTCTCTGTGTCTTACTGTCACTCTGCCTGTCTGTCTCTTTCTGTCTGACTGTCTCTCTGTCTGACTGTCACTCTGTCTCTGTCTGTCTATCTGTCTGTCTCTCTCTGTCCGTCCGTCTATTTGCCTGCCTGTCTGCTCCTCCCCCTTCGCCCCCCCACCCCTCTCTCTCGCGCTATCCCTCTGTCTGTCAGTCTCCCTGTCTGTCTGTCTCCCTCTCTCTCTTTCTCTCTCGCAGGTGCGTGTGTGTTCATGCATTTTTTCCCCCGCGGGTTCTCATTTACATGCACGTTTGCGAAAGCCAGAGACACAATTTCATCTTTGCATTGAACTTTAGTAACCGATTATGTATCAAGTAGATTTAACACTAATAGACTAAAAACGAATAATCCTTACACTCAGATGATGGAATAATGCAAACTTTACACTGAAATGTGAGACATGCAACATAATGTTTACACTGAACTGTGAGGTGAAGAAAGCTATATTCACACCAAATCGTGAGACACATGATACAATGTTAACACTGAGACGTGTGATGAAAAGTGCAATGTTTACTCTGAAATGTGAGAAAAGGAATGCAGAGTTTACATTGACATGTCAGGTAATTGATGCAATGTTTACATGGAGATGTCAGGTGAATAATGCAATGACTACTCTGAAATGTGAGAGAAAGAATGCAATGTTTATATTGAGATGTTAGATGAAGAGTCTCAGTGTTTACACTGTGACGCCCGGGGGAATAATGCAAATTCACTATGAAGTAACTCGTGGTCAATAGTCGAAGTGATCAATTCAGTTCCTTGTATCACACAAGCGCGTTGGGTTACGCTGCTGGTCAGGCATCTGCTTGGCAGATGTGGTGTAGCGTATATGGTTTTGTCCGAGCGCAGTGACGCCTCCTTGAGCTACTGAAACTGAAACTGAAACTGTATCACACAGAATCTTGCCACTATTATGCAGTGCCATACTGTATTAGTTAAATTGTGCCACACACGCTTAGTGTTGTATTAGATCATTCTGTATCATCTTACATCGTAATCTATTGATTCATTTTGGCTTGGGTGTGTGTTTGAACACAAGGTGAGTCCATGTAATAACCCCATGCTTGGTTGTCTGTGTGTCCATGTGTGTGTGTGTGTGCGTGTGTGTGTGTGTGTGTGTGTGTGTGTGTGTGTGTGTGTGTGTGTGTGTGTGTGTGTGTGTGTGTGTGTGTGTGTGTGTGTGTGTTCATGTGCGTGTGTGTGTGTGTGTGTGTGTGTGTGTGTGTGTGTGTGTGTGTGTGTGTGTGTGTGTGTGTCTGCGTGTGTGCATGTGTGCGCGCGCGTGCGCGTCTGTAGTAAACTTTAACAAATTCATTTTCTCTTGAAATACTTAATCTGTCACCACAAAATTGAGCAAATTAAGCCAAAAAATGCTTCCACAGTGACGTTACTGTTGCATTTTGATATTTCATTCACAACACTAAGCACTTTTTTTTTTTTATATCTGATACACACAGTGATTATTAATAGCAGTCACTGTATCATTTTCATAGCACGGAGCAGCACAATTCTGACGAGTAATGGGGCAACAATCTGAAAAAAAAAAGCTGTTGGACTTTTTGAAATGGATCTTACCAGTCTAAAAGATTACAACATTACATTTGAAAATATGACTCAGGCCAAAGAAAGGTTAATGCGTTTTACAGTCAGTGTGAAGGACTCACACTGTCTAATCGTCCGTAAAAGTAGCGAAGCTGCATCATCATTCGTGTGTGTGTGTGTGTGTGTGTGTGTGTGTGTGTGTGTGTGTGTGTGTGTGTGTGTGTGTGTGTGTGTGTGTGTGTGTGTGTGTGTCTGTGTCTGTGTGTGTCTGTGTCTGTGTGTCTGTGTCTGTGCATATTCAATAAGACACGCGCATCCATTGAACGCTCGCTATGATATGATATTGAAAGGATACGAAGGAAACCGCTAGTTTTTATTCAGAAATTGTTTTTTTTCTTTGTGCATAGACCCCATTACTTGCTGTATAATGTACACGATCGACCGCTTTAAATCAACACATGTTCTTGACTTCCTGTCCAGAACGTATCTGTGAATCTGAACTCGCACTGCGCATGCACGTTTGAAAACTTTTCCGGGCTTACTTCCTCTTCTATCTCCCACCATTATTTGAGAGACGGATTCAAAATTTTTTGTTGTTGTTGTTTCTTTGCTTAAGATGAATGCGCGTTTTCACGGATTCCCTTGAAGTATCTATTATGTCAAACTGTATCGCATGGGTCAGCTTTAAGATATCAAAAGATTCAAAGAAATTCAATCCTTTTGCCCCTTTTGGAGTGTGGAGGATGCAGTTACAATGCATACTCACTGATCACATCATTGTTATCTTATTTATTTATTTATTTATTTATTTATTATTATTATTATTATTACTACTACTACTACTACTACTACTACTACTACTACTACTACTACTACCTTTTTTTAATTAAAATTTTTTTTTTTTTTTATTTGTGTAAGTTTATCTATTATTTATTCACCTTTTTTTTTTACATTATAATTATTATTTATTTATTTATTTATTTGTGTAAGCTTATCTATTATTCATTCACCTTTTTTTTCCCCTCAAGGCCTGACTAAGCGCGTTGGGTTACGCTGCTGGTCAGGCATCTGCTTGGCAGATGTGGTGTAGCGTATATGGATTTGTCCGAACGCAGTGACGCCTCCTTGAACTACTGAAACTGAAACTGATCACAACTTCAGTCTAACAATGTCACCAAAACAAGCAACACACACACACACACACACACACACACACACACACACACACGCACACACATAAACATACACGTGCGCGCACGCTAATGGTAATGATTTGCAACAACTCAAACTTAAACATAATTATTGGCTATTCATTTCAGATTTATCTTAAAGTTACACATCCTTTAATATTTAATAATAATAATGATAATATTTTATTTTTATATAGCGCTACAATACAAGCATAAGCAAGCTCTAAGTGCTTTACAATCCAATACCTATAGTGAAAGAAGAAAGCATAGAAAAAGTAGCAGAAACATTAAACAGAATCATTAATATTATAAAAACACAATGAATAAAACTCACAAAGTAAGATACTATCAATACTACAACTGTTAAACTCCAACACTCACACTAACACACACGCACAGACACACACATGATTAAACGGCTGAGATGACAGCAATTTTCACTTAAAATACATACATGTAAAAAGGAACATAATCCGGTTTCAATCCTTTCCAAGTTTTATGAATTTACTTAAAGTGTGTTTTCTTCCCAGCACGAAATAAATTGCATAAACCATGTATGATGTTGTATGATAGTATTTCATATTGTATAGAATCATGTTCGTGGTATATAATAATCATAACGCGTCAACTTGCTTGGTTTAGTTTAATATGTGAGTTGAATTGTGTCACATCCAGTCGCGTTGTTTAATATACGGTTAATTTCATATCGTGTTGTATCAAACTGGGCTGTACACATGTCCATAAAGGGTGTCAGTGTGTGTCTTGTGGACCCGTTTAATGTTGTGTAGTGTGGTGTGTG
>NC_134886.1:34491929-34501929 GCF_041734735.1 Babylonia areolata
CATTGTCACAGATAGCGCTGCGCTCACTCGACTGAAGACCATTTGGAGAAACAAAGACATTACCCTCAATGCGAAAGTGAAACTTATGCGCTCACTGGTTCAAGCAATGTTTCTCTGTGCGAAACGTGGACTCTCACTGCCGACCTCCAGAAGAAGATCCAAGCCATGGAAATGAGATACTTCCAAAAGCTACAGGGCATCTCCTACACTGGGCACATCATGAACACTGAGGTCTGACAGATGATCACCCAGGCCAGTGGACCCCACGATGACCTAAACGTCACCATAAGGAGGAAGCACAAATGGTACGAACACGTCACAAGATCCGACGGGCTCTCAAAGACCATTCTGCACGGCACCGTACCAGGCAGAAGGAAGTGAGTGAGGCAAAATAAAATGTGGCAGGACAGCATCAAGGAATGGACAGACCTGAATTTCCCAGATTCCCAGACAGCTGCGAGAGACGGGAACCGATGGAGAGAACTGCTATGGAAATCATCTGCGGTGCCCCGACGACCCCGCACTGGGTTATGGAACAGGTGAAGGTGAAGAAGTTTCAACGAGACGTCGCACGCGAATGGATGCTAATACAAACAGGTGGACAATTATCAAATGAAGGAACTTTCTTAGTAAATGTGACAGGAAAAGTTGCAGCCTGTTATAATAATAACAATAATAATAATAATACATAGTTTTTCTATGGCGCCATATCCAGCACCAGTGCTGCTCAAAGCGCCTTACATCATCCAGTAGACTATAAACATGCCTTAAAAAACACATCAACCGCTATCTGACAATGGAAAACATCCAGTGTGTTCATATGAATGAAAAAGCACACTTAAGAGATGAATCAGATTGTAAAAGCTATGAAGTAAATAAGGCTTAGATTAAAACAAAATGCATTTCATAGAATTCACACACACACACACACACACACACACACACGCGCGCGCGCGCGCGCGCGCGCGCGCACGCACACAAACACACACACACATATATATATGTATATATATATATACATATATATATATATATATATATAGAGAGAGAGAGAGAGAGAGAGAGAGAGAGAGAGATGTTCCTCCCTTACAGACACACACACACACACACTCACACATAGACACACAGACGCTGACATTAAATATCAACTGCACTAAGCATTAATATATTTCTTATTTTCTAACATACAATTCTGTTCGGACACACCAACATGCCTACACGCTTACACACGCGTACCAGAGCACTGTACCCTCACAAACACATGAACGCACGCACGCACGCACGCGCGCACACACACACACACACACACACACACACACACACACACACACACACACACACACACGCCCATTAAAAAATAACCAGATAGAAAAAATGCCATCACATCTAAGACCAAAACTACATAAAATACACAACGAGTTAAAACAGGACTACAAAAATACTGTTTCAACAAAGCGTCCAAAATAATTTGGTCCCGTATTCACGCTCCCCAAGAGACGAGAGAGTACTATGAAACAACATGTTCTGTCACTGTTATCTAGAAAGTTGTTTCACTTCGGTGTTATTGCCATTTATTTGCTTATTTATCATCATTGTTGTCTTTATTATTTATTATTATTATTATTATTATTATTATTATCATTATTATTACTACTTATTTATTCATTTTTTATATGAAATTATTATTTATTTATTTATGTTCTCTTATAGTTGACTTCATGAAGTTTTTACGCCTTATACATATCATTATTATTAGTAGTAGTTCTTTTTTTATGCATTTATCTATTATTTATTCACACTTTTTTTTCTCAAGGCCTGACTAAGCGCGTTGGGTTACGCTGCTGGTCAGGCATCTGCTTGGCAGCTGTGGTGTAGCGTATATTGATTTGTCCGAACGCAGTGACGCCTCCTTGAGCTGCTGAAACTGAAACTGTTATTGCCACCTGCAAAGAAAGATTACAGGCACGTCTTCGTATCCATTCCTGCATGCGTTTATACACTTTCGCGTGAGGAAAAGTATTAATTTTTTAAGGGGATTTCCAACGCTTTTTCACACAGTTACGAAAAAGCGCGGCAAGGGAACGACCACGTTTTATCACAATCCCCTGCTTTCTCGTAAAGTGAGAGATAGCGCGGGGGCGCTTTCTCGCATAGATCGAGAAATAGTGGGATTGTGATCAAGCATTGTCTAACCAAGGTAAGCATTTCAGATGCTTTTTCAAACACGAACAGAATAAATATTCGTTATATATATATATATATATATATATATATATATATATATATAGATACATAGATACATATATATATATATATATATATATATATATATATATATACATTACTCTCTACATTTCCTTTGAAATGTCTAGCATCGCCAGCCCAAGCCATAACATATGTTGCAGTAGGTTGTAGCCATACATTCTATCGTACCTTTCACTGGAAACATAATTATGATCGTTGACACTTTAAATAACAATAAAAAAAGAAGAAGAAGAAAAGAACACACACACACACACACACACACACACACACACACACACACACACACACACACACACACACACACACACACACACATGAAAAAGATGAAAAAGAAAGAAACACGTTTTCATTTTATGTCAGATGAAAACAAAACTGAAAACATCAAAGAAGGGATCCAGTTTATAGGTCTGTCACATCTGGAGTGTGAAAAGAGGCAACGATTTTGATCATTATGAACTTAAAAAAAGCAGGAAAGGAAAACAAACACACACACACACACACACACACACACACACACACACTCACACACACACACTCTCACACATACATACACACACGCTCGCGCGCGCGCGCGCGCGCGCGCGTTTGATTGAAAATCGTTGTGAGGTTTTTCTGTTCTTATTTTCTGCCAAATTTGCAATACCTTTGTCAATATCATTGTGAATATAGGGAAGCCTTCTGGTTAGACATAAGCACAAACATACAAAACACCTTTATCAGCACAAACAATGATTTATCGATAATGATTTATAGAACATATTGATAATTCAGAGATATTTTCTAACATATTTCTCTTTACTATTTGTTAATCATTTTGATCTCCTGGCCTCAGTGTTTATCAATATCAAGTTGAAAAACCACCGAGGCAACCATGCGTTTGCTCTGTCCGTGTGTGTTCTGTGTGGCTTGTTCAGGATTAAAGAGGCTATGCCAGTCTTGAATAAAAGCTAATTTGTGTTTGCACATTTCTTCTGTCATTGCTGCTGTGTGCACACGTCAAATGATCGGTATAACAGCAAGCCCGGTTTTTTGGGGAAGTGTCTGGGTTTGTTCCAATGTACCTTTTATTTACCTGTGTGCTAGCTGAATTGGTAGCGTAAGCAGCATTGGTTTGAAGTTATGTACCTTGTGCGTGGAGAGAGTTACCGCTGTTTACTATTTGTTAAATATTTCTCAAGATCTTAAAAACAAAAAAAAACAACAACCCCAAACCCAGAAATTCACCAGATCGTCTCCCTTGTTTGGAAAGCTTGACAGCGGGCTCACCGTGTAACCTGGGGATCCGTCAGGTGAAATATTTTTATGAAACGTTTCCACAACACAAACAAAATCATAAGAACATAACAAAGACATAAAAACCGAATCTTGTAATTCTGAAAACAAACCCTGAATATTCCAATGAAGAAAAGTGAAAAATGTTGTGTTTTTTTTTGTTTTTTTTTGTTTTTCATCGAATGTCACACTGTTAATGACACAAAACATTTTCATCAGAATCGAAAACATCGTTTTTGCCATCTGACACGTTTTCCGTGTCACGACACACACTGTCACTCCATAAGCCATCGATATTCACGTGATGCGATCTGAACGGTCAGTGACTTCGATAAGAAAACAGTGCCATCATCAAACAACAACAGTATTATGTTCATTCTACCGCCGAAAATGGAGTACGGTTGCCTAGAGGGCGGGGTAAAAGACGGTCATACACGTAAAAGCCCACTCATGTACATACGAGTGAACGTGGGAGTTGCAGCCCACGAACGAAGAAGAAGAGAAGCTGTTCATTCTCAGTTTCAGTTTTAATGATATGTCAAAGCGTTGGGACTGTTCCGTATGCGCTACACCTCATCTGCCGTTGAGAAAAAAGAAGAAGAAAAAGTAACAGATGCCTGACCTTTCCAAAACCCAACGCAAAATGATACTTTGAGAGTCAACCTTTTGTTTATATGAAACATCAACATAAAACGACGTAAAACAGATAGACGAAACAAATAAATAAGTGAATGCAAAAGGATAATAGTAAAGTAAATAAAAAAAAAGATACACCGAAGGCAAATGATTTGGGAAAAAGTGAAAGATATACAGAATATATAAAATATATACAAAATATATAAAATATATACAATATATACAAAATATAATGATGAAACACAAACACATGCACTCACACCACAACTCCGGCTCCCCCCCCCCCCACCTCCACCCCCACCTCCACCTCCACACACACAGAGACAGACACACAGACAGACAGAGACAGAGCCAGCCAAGGCATATGCAACGATTTGAATTTTCACAGACATCAAAGCCCTACCCTCAACCTACGACAAACGTATGTGCCCAGGCTCCATTTTAAACACACACACACACACACACACACACACACACACACACATACACACGCACGCACACACACACACGCACGCACACACACACACACATGCGCGCGCGCGCGCGCATACACACCACACACACACACACACACACACACACAAATAAACAAACGAAACAGATGTGGATGAAATGCGCAGCTGCACGGTGACTGTATGCACTTTTTAAAATTGTAAACAGGAACTCAGAACTGATCAAAATCATTCATAAGCAACAGACATAACATTGGAGCATTTTTCTCTTTGCCGCACTCAACAGCTAAAGAAGAATTCAAGTTTGCAACCATTGACAAATATACCCGATTTTATATCATATTTTTCATGCTTTTTCTTTCATGAAGATTTACCCCCTTCACCCTTCTTTCACACGTTCATATACTTTTTAGGGAGGATGGTGGCAGAATGGTTAAGACGCTCAGCTGCCAATACAAAGAGTCCGTGAGGGTGTGGGTTCGAATCCCGCTCTCGCCCTTTCTCCAAAGTGTTATTGGAAAATCAAACTGAGCGACCAGTCTTTTCGGATGAGACGATAAACCAAGGTTCTGTGTGCAGCACGCACTTGGCACACTGAAAAAGAACCCTTGGCAATGAGAGTGCTGTCCTCTGGCAAAACCTTGTAGAAGAAATTAACTTAAACTTATGCAAAAAGAAATCCACTCTGATGTGTACACAAATATATAAGCATGCACTCAAGGCATGACAAGCGCGTTGGGTTATGCTGCTGGTCAGGCATCTGCCTAGCAGATGTGGTGTAGCGTATATGGATTTGTCCGAACGCAGTGTCGCCTCCTTGAGAAATTGAAACTGAAACTGAAACCTATATCCTTTGTACAAACATGACGCCGTGGTGTCTGTGTTGGGACATTATGCAGACTGTCCTGTTAACGTGAATTCAGTGTGGGACTACAGCCATTTCAACAGTTTCCTTTCTTTACATCTCCTCCGCTTTTCTGCCAACGCATTGAACGTGTATATGAAAGGATTCATAGCAGAGTTTAACGGTAACACAAAAATCGCTAATGCCACGTTGATTTCACTGGGGATGGGCGTACCAACCGATGCCAATATTCCACACAGTCCCACAGGAAACCAGCACACGAAATCAGTCACTGCAACAGTGATTAGCCTGCGAGCTATGGTCATGTCATGTGACACTCTCGTGGTGTCAGTTTTCAATGAATTGTTCTGTATAGACCAGTAGACAAACGTCTGGCCGGCAGAAATAAGTAAAAACAGAATAAAATTCATAACAATTAACACACTGAAAGAATATGTTTTACCTTTAAAGTCCTTCTTCGTTATTGGTAGTGGAATACAAATACCTGTCTGACTGTAGAACTTCCAGTGTGATGTCACTGGAAGTAAAGGTAATATTGCTAGAAACAAGCCAATCAACCATGCAGAAAGACATGCCATTGTTGCTGACCTTTTCTCAAATCGCAAGGTGCTGAATGGAAAACGAAGAACAACAAAGCGATCGAGTGTGATGAGACAAATGATCAGAGCTGACACCTCACTGGACAACAGAGACAGAAAACCAGCTACCTTACAAGTCACGCTGTTTTTCCATGTGTCATCACGATAGAGATATATACCTCGGAATCGCTCATCAGCTTGTCCAATAACAGTGATGTAGACTCCCATAAGAAAGTCGGCCATGGTAAGGTTGATGACAAACACACTGAAGCCACTTGAAGAGGTCTTGTTCCATCCAAAGAAACGTGCACAGAGACAAAAGACGTTTCCTGTCAGAGACAGACAGGCAATCATCCACAGAAACAATCGGTATGCCCAGGATTGCAACAGATCTTCACATGATGAAATTTCATCTCTTGGGACATGACAAGATGATTCGTCAAATTTGTAAGGGAGTATCTCACTGCAGCAAAGTTTATAGTTTTGTGTTGATATTATTCTTAGATGTGAAAGATCTTTAAATATGTCAGGTGGAAATGCTTGCACTGGGCTTCCATCCAAATACAGTTCCGTTAATTGTGGTGTGAACTGAAATGCACCAGGAACGATAGCATGAATGGAAGTGGAAGACAGATTCAGTTTCTTTATATGTGGAAACGACGAGAAGACTTCACCATCAAACACAGTGATTTTTGTGTTTGACAGATCAATCGTTGTCAGTGATTTCAATTGAATGTCAGATGGAATGCGGCTGTGGAATATGGTGAGAGGATTGTTTGACAGCACCAGTGTTTGTAAATTGTCCAAACCAAGAACAGAACTGGCGTTAACATGCTGCAAGAAGTTGCCACTGACGTCAAGAAACTTCAAATTCAACAACTGCACGTCAGTCAGGAGGGTCAGAGAACACTGAGCAAGGACCAGGTGTACAAGGTAGGTGAGGCTGCCCACGTCAGACAGTGACATGCCAGTACCTGTGGCATCCAGAGAGCGTAGCCAAGGGAAGTGTGCTGCAGAAAATGGCTGAAGACACAGAAAGGAGTAGCTCTGACAAAGGCATTCCACAGGACAGGTCACACCACAGGATAATTCATCATCGTGCATTGGACAGTGGGGCCAGCCGTCACACAGATCGTCATAGTGCACACATATTGTAGAAGCTCTGCACCTGAAAAATCCCGGACATGTCATTTCTTCACACCCTTCCTCATCTTGGTGATCTTTACAGTCGTACATTCCGTTGCATCGTGTGTAGACAGGCATGCAGTCATTGAACTCTCCAGGACAACGATAGTGACTGTCAGGGCAGGACTCACTGGAATTCATTTTGAAAGAAATGAACTGACGCAACCCATCGAATTTAGTAAAAGCGGGAGCTGGAAAGTCCGGCAACGATATACTTATAAATTTGAACAGACTACAAGTCTTTTCATCTGATGCGTCCAGACAATGAACCATCTGATCACATATATTGTCAAAGGACAGACACTGGTCATTTTTGCATGCAAATGAGTTGACACAAAGGGGGTGTTGACAGAATGATTCATCACTTTTATCATTACAATCATAAATAAAATCACACACTAGAGTGTATGACAAAGTGGTGATTTCATCACTGCATGTGTATGTGGGGATGGAAGCGGAACGGGGATCTGATGAATGCAATTCAGTACTGTCCGACATGTGGTTGAAGAACTTACAAGAGTTGTGATGTTGACCACACACTCTGTGCTTGTTAGAACCACACAAAAGAAAGGTGTGTGTCACGTGACCTTCAGGGCACTTAGTTACCGACAGTTGTTTTGTAGATAGCAATGGTTGTATTCTTGTCAATGACACTGTCTTTAAGTGATACGAGTTCTCTGTGGTCCTGTTTTTCCTAACTTTACACATTGCTCCAAATTTATATTTCCAGCCATCACAGTGAATTTGGAAAAGATGTCTATACTCAACGGTATAGTGACATGCCTTCTCATTTTCTCTATGAGAGATGCTGTCACTCATAAAACTGAAATAATGGTAATGGACAGCTGTGTTCTCAACAGCAGCATGTCTATACATTACAGGAAGAGACACATCATTGGAGGTCAGGCCAGTCAAAAGGTAAGCATACCTTTTGTCAAATATATTGGTTAAATTTTGAAGTACATCAAACATTTCAAACATACAGCTTGGGTAACTCAGCGTGCCTCCTAAGGTATAACAGTACTCATCACCTCTCTTGTTGATGTGTTTATAATCACTGTCAAATCCAGGAACATTATCGACAATTTTGTAGCAACTGTTACAAACTGCGATCAGACCCTGACACTCAGCACTGCTAAAAGGACAGTGTTCTGTCTCATCCCGTCCGTCCTCACACTCTGTCTTCAAGTTACAGATCACGTGGTGCTGAAAACTGGAATAATGGTCCGCAGAGCAGTTCCACAACCCACTGGACACGTTTTGAGGCACTTTATCGTCAGGTAAAAACGAAACGTACAGACGAAAGCGGGACTCCTTTGTATAAACGTCACATTTAACTCGCAAACTGAGCATTGCAGTTCTGTACATGTGTGCAAAGTCAGACTGTTTGTGAAAAGTGCTCCAGACACGAGCTCTGCATTCTTTGAACTGGCGGAGTGAAGGTTCATACTGGTGAACCTGGCGATACAGGCCAATATCTGCTCGTCGTGTTTTAGATTGCATGTAACTAATCATAATGAGATGTCTAGCTGGGACAGATATATTCTTCCACCCAATACGAGAAGCCCAGTCAAATGTGTAATTCTCTTTCAATGCGGCGTATCCACACAACGGTGATGTCATCACAAAAAATGATATGCTCCGATTCCATGTATGAACCACAATGTGTTTCTGATGAAGGTAACAAATAAAAAAAAAAAAAAAAAAAAAAGAGAGAGAGGCAAGGCCTTCAAGACTCACTTGTGATAAATTACGTCCCCTAGGATTGATTACAGAGTAATTTCCCTTTTTTACTATCTG
The DNA here is from genome assembly GCF_041734735.1 of Babylonia areolata. Classification (NCBI taxonomy): domain Eukaryota; kingdom Metazoa; phylum Mollusca; class Gastropoda; order Neogastropoda; family Buccinidae; genus Babylonia; species Babylonia areolata. Next base: position 34,500,983 of record NC_134886.1, read on the forward strand.
CACCAAAACGTTTGCAAAATAAATAAAAATCCCATGCTTAGCAAAAGAAGTTCCTGTTTGAACAAAAAAATGATAATAATGACTCCTCTTGTTGTTGTGTCAGAATAAGAGGTCAAAGTGCCAAGTTTAGAGAATACAAAAAATATAAATATAACAGTAAATGCAGTTTGCATATAATTAGGCTTCTTTTTAAAATTTTTTGTGCCCATCCCATAGGTGCAATATTGTTTTAAACAAGATGACTGGAAAGAACTGAATTTTTCCTATTTTTATGCCAAATTTGGTGTCAACTGACAAAGTATTTGCAGAGAAAATGTCAATGTTAAAGTTTACCACGGACACACAGACACACGGACACACACACACACACACACACACACACACACACACACACACACACACACACACACACAACCGAACACCGGGTTAAAGCATAGACTCACTTTGTTTACACAAGTGAGTCAAAAACAACAATTTATAAATGGAAATGTATTTCATCTGACATTTCCCTGCTTGCTGAAAACTATGATGAAAATAGAATCTGGTTCTTGCTTGATTGTTGATAATCGGATAATAAGGAAGGAAATCAAAGACCGGTAAAATCTTTTACAAAGTAACTCTAGTGAAACCAATAGAAATTCTAGTTGAACCATTTTGTCAAAGTAAAATATTAAGACTTGAATTGAATGCACTAACAGCAAGAAATGGTATTACAAATGTTGAAATAGTATTTCATCCTTTTGTACATAACAGTGTGCTTTTAACACGAATTCTCAACAACAATAAGTATATGAACTGAACGAAAATGCTGACATGCATTCATTGTCTCCAATTAATAAAACAAAAACAATCGTGTCCGAAGTTCATAAGAAAAGCCTTGGATTTGTGAACAGTGTCTATGCTGCGCTCATTGTTTAAAGGTACAGAGAGAGAGAGAGAGAGAGAGA